>NW_015506010.1:948493-957988 GCF_001515645.1 Sinocyclocheilus grahami
TTCTTTTGGACTGATGCATGCAACACCCGCTGAGTGGCATTAAACAGCTTGAAAGATCAAAGACAATTTTTAATATAACTCCGACTGGATTCGTCTGAAAGAAGAAAGTCATATACACCTAGGATGACTTGAGGGTGAGTAATTTATGGGCTAATTTCTAATTTTTGGGGGAACTAACCCTTTAAGTTTGTGATAAGTAGCACCTGTGACTCTCTACCTGGTGATCATTGGACTTCACTTTTGTTTTTTTAATTCTTGAGGGAAGTGTTATTGTATGATTCACTGAAGAAGGCTTTTTGCTGAAACGTCTGATTGTTGATTGCTCTGTTGCAAAATAAAAATAAACTATAATTTATTAAGAAGATACAGCGAGTGCAGATCCTTTATCTCATAGTGTTGTTCAAATTTCTTAAAATTAAAAAATTTGAAAGCTGAGACTGTGTTTCATACCAAAAGTAACCTGCTCAGTCTTGCCTGTTTGCGCGTTGTGAGTTTCCTCTTTGCTCCGCAATGTATTTTTCACTGTGTGAGAACATCATGTGTGGCGTGAGAGCGCCATGGCTTGTCGGACAAAGCAACAGTAACGAAGGGGGGCAGGTCTTTGCAAAGGGTCAATTAAGGCAGTTCTGAAGGTAAAAGGGGTCCAACCCAGTACTAGCAAGGTACTTACCTAAGAATGTGTCTGAGTGTACATTACTGGTTTTAATGTAAATTCAGATAATAGATCTCAATCAGGTTAGATGCCACACTGAATTTAACGTGAATGAAAACAAGGCTGTGAGGGATAGACTTACAGTCTTTACAATGGCACGCACTGTATAAAGGTCCTAAATCATGGAATTTTATTTTGGAAACTCATAACGTTTAAGTTTTATGGAGTTGTTGTCACTGAAAGATTATTATTTTCCAGAAAGTTGTTTATGAACAATTGGTATGCATTTCTTTCCCTCACAGCTTTGTTTTCATTTCTGTCAAAAAGTAAACATGGCGCTACCCTGCCTAAGGTCTATAGAAGTTCAACTAACAAGTTTAACAAATAGGTTTTGTACTATAGAGCAGATGAAGAATATCTGGGGTCTAGAAGAACAGCTCAATTATAGAGTTTAAAGCTCATGTCGACCATCATTGAATGTCTATCAGCTCAGTTTTTGCAGTGTTTTCCACACCGTCGGCACTAGTCAGATCCTTTATCTGCATGGCCAGACATGGATGTTTTGAATGAAGAAAATGAAGAGCAACTGTTCAACATAATTCAAATTCAACATGGTAAGCAAGTGCTGCTTTGTTTACAGTGTGTTTTCGGTTTCCCTTTTTGAATCATAAATACAGACTACTGCCACCTGCTGGTCTGGAGAGGTAATTCCTCTCATGCAGGCACAGAACGTACTAGTGATGGGAAGTTCGGATCATTTTACCGACTCGGACCTTTGAGTCTCATTCAGCAAAATGAACGAATCTTTTTTCTAGTCATTTCATTCATTTTAACAAAATATAATTAAAATGTTACGTGTTACTTCCCTAATATGTCTACTACTTACGCAAACGTTGATCACACTACAAACAATACAAAACTGCTATAAGAAACAGAAAAGATTAATTAATTGTTTACCCGAGTCTTCAGTCTATGATTAGCTCACCACCTCTTATCTGACAAGTCTTCGGGTTTGGGCTTATGGGGCTGTCACGTGATGAACGATCGACTCGAAAAACCCGAAGACTCGAGATGAACTAATCAATTCTCTTTCCGGCTCAGACTGCATTGGTTAAAGCTTATGGGGCTGTCACGTGATGAACGAACGACTCGGAAAAACACGAAGACTCGAAACAGGTGAACTACTTGACTAATTCCAGTACAGAACCTATAGGATGTTGCGCATGCGCGACTGAACAAATCACTCCCCGAGACGACTCATTCTTCCCTGAGTCACATTAAAGATTCGTTCAAAACGAACGAATCGTTCAAGAACTACCCAACACTAGAACGTACGTGCTAGTGCAACCTTTTGGCAGGTAACGTGAGGTTTTCATCGCCGCTTGTTCTTTGATGTCTGCTTGGTATGTGACACAGCCTTTAGAGTTTATACTATGGAGTATATATGTTTTGGTTGTGAGTTTCATCTAGAATTTGGGAGCTGGGATCTTACCTCTCTTGTCCAGCTGTGTCCCATAACTGCAGCACTGTTGGAACACCATCCACCACCAAGGTTTTCATCTGAAAATCAACCCCTGCAATGAAACAGACACAAAAGATTTCACAATCTCTGTGACAGTTAGAGATTATATTCAAGTGTGGTAAAGTGTTAGAAAAGTCTTACCCAGTGTGGCACTAGTGTTGCCTTTGAACTCGTTCTTACAGAGGCGAATGAGGAAACTAGACTTTCCCACTGCAGCGTCTCCCGCCAGCACAATCCTGTAAGCATTCTCCGATGGAGGCTGAGTCACTGCCAACACATCCTGCTCTCTCTGCACACGCACGCACGCACGCACACACAAACAAACACATGCACACAAACACACATTTGGGCTTTAGAACTGAGATTTGTTTTGAGTTCAGGATTTTGAATGCCGTGGGTCAAATTTAAGGCTTTATGACACTTCTGGAAGGTGAATTCAGTACCTCGGTGAAGATGGCAGAGAGGCATTTCTTCCCTGAAGCAGTAACATCGCTTTTCTGAGCAGGCTGTGAAAGAGTCCAGCTCAGAACGGATTCGCTGTCCGACCCGATAGCAGCCTCTTCTCGTTCTTCTAGAACCTGTGAGAGCACACAGCTTACTTTAAAACATTAGTCTGAGTCTCACTGATAAAGAAATGACAGCACGTTAAGTACACAGAGAGATGCCTTTGAATTATTCATTACCCGTTCATATTTGCCTTTTACGTATAAAGCTTTTATTCTTCAGTATTAAAAAAAAATCATATTCATTATGTAAAAAAAGTGATCAAATAATCACAATCGCTCATAACAATTACCTAAAGAAAGTCAATGACTGCTGCTAATGAAGATCTACTGTCACAACAGTGTGAGACTTTTTCTATTCATTACATGAGTAATAGAACATTTTTATTGCTTGTCAGGGACACATTTGGACTGTGTAACATGGACCAGGAATGCGTAGGAAACTACTAGTATTTTTCTTCACTTGATGAAAAAGAATTACACTTAATTGCACTAAATGTGCAATTATGGTGTATTTGTCATACTGTTAAATTAAAAGTTTAAATAAAATAAAAAAATAAATAATTGTTTTAATAATCTTTTGTTCATTAAAGTACACTTATTTTTATATTATTTTGATGTGACTAACATACTAAAGCACAGGTAAAGTACTTGATTATAATTTTAACTGTAATGTGTTCATATATTTTACAAGTACTAAATTTCAATGTCATCTTTATGAATAATTATAAATATATGGCATACAAGTTAATTGCAATGAAATTAAAGTATATTTTAGTTTACTATAAATGCTTGTCAGTACATTCAGCAGAACACATTTCAAAATTCAAAACATTCCATTCAATTCACACTTAAGAATATTCTTTTAAAGTAGGCCTATATCATTTCCATAATAAATGCTCTTTTTAAAAGTCTGCTAAAGTGTACATCTTTTTCACAAGGGTGTAAAATGTTCTAAACTACATGAAAAACATAACTGAAGAAAAGTGACCTTGTCTGTAGTGTCTGATTGGTCGGTCTGATTTACTGACATCATACCTCTGTATCTGATGTGTCTCCAGACACAGTGGTGTTGCTGTCCGCTGCTTGCTCAGGACTCGGACAGGAAGTTCTCTCAAGCTCATAATCATAGCCGTTATTTGAGCGCAGGGTAGACATGCCGCTGTCCACGCAGCTGTCGGGAAGACTGTCTTCCTCGCAGCTGCGTCTGCGCATGGGGTCGCACAGGGCCAGAGCCAGAGAATCACAGCTCGGTCTGCACAGACCCTCCATCAGCCCAAACTGATCAAAGTCCTCGTCCACGCACGTGTTACAGCACCTACGGAAGTGTTCAGTGGGTCAACATCACAGATTTGCATTTCCTGAAGGGAATAGTTGTGCATTAGCTTTAGTTCTGTATATAAGTGAAAAGTCGGTTTGCTGACTGCCAGAATCAATGTGACACTGTCTTAGCCATGTAAAGGATGTTATCAAACCAATCATAATTCAGGAAGCAGATATTACAATGACCTCGTCACTGTCAATTTAGAATAGCAAACATTATATCAATTGATTTTCTATATTTCAAACTTCTATATTAAATACAATATATTGGTTATACCATATTGATTATCAGGCGATGTGTGAGATTTATTTTTTATTTATTGTATCAGTCAGTGTTAACCCTGATTTCTCATTTACAACAACAAAAACAACTATAGACATACTAAATAAAATAGTAATAATGGCAAAAACACACAACAAAATTCCTAAACTGAAAACAAATAAAATTAATACACACAAAATTTCACATTTTTGTAAGACACTAATAACTAAATAATACTCGTTAAGTTTGCAAAGGGGTAGAACATTAATATATAATGTTCCAAAAAAAATCCTGGAAAGTTTCCGAAATTTACTGGAAATTGTCCACCTTTTTGCAACCCTAATACTCAAATGTAAATCTCAAAATGAATACTAATTTTTCATACTGTACATGCGATGCTTAAATTCACCTTTATTTTTTCTTTATTTTGACGAAATAGTACAGAATTTCAATATTTGCCATTTATCAGTTTTCAGCCATAACATTAAAACTATTTTAGTTTGTTTTATTGGCTGGAATGTAAATATCGGTGCATCAACCAAAAAAAAAAATAAATAAATAAAAAAAAGACAGCAATAAAGCACAAGTAAAGATTTTAAATGGAGTCTGTATATTTGGGCTAAATTAATGCAGTGGATTACTAATGAAACGAGTTTAGAAAGTGTGATCAACATCCGAACATTTAGACCTCAACTCATACCGATCAAGAATAAGAGTCTTTCTGGTGCTCACGTAAACTCCAGGTGAGATCCCACTAACACGCTGTAAGAGAAAAAGATCATGTCAAATGTAAACTCGAACCCTAATCCACACCTCTTATAAAAACACACACAGTCATCAAAGTATAAGCCTGATCAGCAAACATTGCTCTCAAATACCTTAATCCATTTCACAAGAGCATCCACAGTAAAGAAAGGCTCTGGACACAGGAGGCTCTTACCTGCATCTTACTCTTGCTCTGACTGTTCTCCAGCGCCACACGCAGACTGTCATTACTGTCATGGAGCTTTCTGTTCGCTGCCCTGGACATGAAGAAACAGCAGAAACATCATTTTGCAAAGTAGCAGCTTCATTTTACTCTGATGCAGTCAGCACCTTCAGAAAATCAAGCCACTTACAAACTGGATGGATGGATACGCTGTGTGTCTCTTAAAATAGACAGCGTTAACAAGGCTCTTCACACTTATACGAAGCTGTGATTAATTGCTGCATTGGCTTTGGTTACATGTTAGAAGTTGAAAGATCTCACAGATACAGAGGGAGTGAAACTGTCATTAGTCTGGTAGGTAATAACCATCTGTGCAAGACCATATTATTAACACTAAGCAGAGAGGAGCACAAGGCATCTGTTAACTTTTTCATGTTAATCTCTGGAAAACAATTTCATCCCATTATCATTCTTTGAAATGACAAGTTTCATGAGTAGGTTAACGGTCAGGCCACATGGCTACATGTATTTAAAAATGCATTAAAACGTTTAAAAAAAGAAAATTGCGTTTAAAAAAAAAAGGCAATTGTAAGATATAAAGTTGCAAATATAAAAAAAAGCAAACCCTACTTATAATTTTAGCTTCTGCGGTGTTGCCTAAAATGAAAGCACACATTTTTCTTCACTCCTGCAGAAGTAATGTAAAATATTAAATGTATTTAATAATTTTAGAACACTTCAAAATCTAAATAATACTTTCTGAAACATTAGCAAATACTGCTCTCTGTTTCCTTACTGTCACACTACACTCGGGGAGGATTGGAACGAGGAGACGCTGGAGAACACTTCATGGAATTTAATAGAATCAGCAACGGGGAAAACACAGTAACTCATGGAAGACATTTAATTGAATCAAGGGAACCAGGAAGACACATAGCAGAAGACATCAACAAGCAGAACCGACAAAAACCTAACTGAAAGGTTTTTTGGGGCTTTTAAACACAGGATAACGAGGGACTAAGGAGACACACCTGGAATCAAATTAACAATTAATGAAACACAGCTGGACACAAATGATAACCAATGAGGACAGGACACAGCAAGAACCAAATAAGGGCAAACCGGATCATACATGTGACAGATCGCCCCCCCCTCGCAGACGTAACAGTACCATCGGGGGGGGGGGGGGTCAGGAGGCCATGGCGGAGCAGGTAGTTCAGGTTGCCATGGCGGAGCAGGCTGGCTCGGCCACGGGTATATGGCCCCCCAAAAAAAATTCTTGGGGAAATCTAGGAATCCTGGGGGGAGCTCTGGAGGGGATTCAGGGACTGGAGCTTGCCACAGGAACTTCAGAACTAGACTTCGGAAAGACCGGCAGGCTTGGCTGAGGAACGGCTGGCGGAAGGGTCCCGGATTGGGATCAGAGGCTCTCCAGACACCAGATGACTGCCTCCTTCCAGTCGAGGTTGGTGGTGTCTTGGAGCTCCGCGGGGCGATGGCAAGTAATCCTGATCCGGAACAGCGTCACAAGGGTTTCCCCCTCGAGGGAGCTGGCGAGGGCGAGCGGCATGAACGCTCTCGCTTAGCTGACAGGGTCGGGGCTCGCCTGAGCCACGGTGATGAACATCGCTCGTTCCTCCATTTGGGCAGGGAGAAACGAATGAGGGGGGAAAAAAAGCAAAAACACTATTCAAAAAACGAAAAACAAACACGGGTAGAAGGGGCGCTGCTTACTGTCACGGTCTGCTGTTCTGTCACACTACACTCGGGGAGGATTGGAACGAGGAACGAGGAGACGCTGGAGAACACTTCGACATGGAATTTAATAGAATGAGCAACAGGGAAAACACAGGAACTCATGGAAGACATTTAATTGAATCAAGGGAACCAGGAAGACACACGTAGCAGAAGACATCAACAAGTAGAACCGACAAAAACTAACTGAAAGGACTGGGGCTTTTAAACACAGGATAACGAGGGACTAAGGAGACACACATGGAATCAAATTAACAATTAATGAAACACAGCTGGACACAAATGATAACCAATGAGGACAGGACACAGGAAGAACCAAATAAGGGCAAACCGGAACATACACGTGACACTTACAGTTTGTCTTTGTTTTTTAGTATGCTTCAGAAGATGCAAGACAACGAGAGTGAATGTATATGGCATGTGTATGTTATTGAAACAGCCATTTTCAATAGCAGATTTTATTTTTTTATTTTTTTTAAAAAGGAAAAAATTTAATGGAGATGCAATAAGAAATTAAACTTGGAATTGATTGTATTTAAAGATGCTTGGGATTAAAATTGGAAGACGTGTAAATATTGAATTAATTATCCTCAGTTTTTGACCTTAATAAGTCTCAAAGTTCCTTGTAAGTGCATCTGGCTGCTGGACTCCATCTCCGGTTTAAATGTGTGTTTTGATTTGTTTTTATGATTTCTCAAATTACCTGAAAGTGAATCTATCTCAAAATGGCTTAGAAGCAGCGTTATATAAAAAACTAACTATTTGAAGGCATATCTGGTGTTAGCACGAAGAGCTTCTACAAGTGCTGTGTGTGTTCAACTCACTGAAGCACCTCGATCTGTCTCTCCAGGTTCCCTCTCTCCTCAGAGAAGCACTTCATAAGAGCCTCATCTCTGTACAAACACACAGATCGACATATTTAGGATGAACCTAAATATTAACCTTAGGGTTATCCTTAACATATAGGATCATGGTATCTAAAATATGGTCATGCAGAATAAGGCATTAACATGCGTTTAACAAGTACTAATAAACAGCCAATATTCTAGTAATATGCATGCTAATAAGCAACAAGTTAATAGTCAGAATTGGTCCCTATACTAAAGTGTTACCAGTTTCATCTATCTTAAGCAGCTTTTTCTACTGTTCGAATCTGTCATAGCTTTCGTTGGTTTCACCTAATGTCCTCAGGTTGATGATCAGTCATTAAATATTTGGGTAACCTGACCCAATATTCTAGTAATATGCATGCTAATAAGCAACAAGTTAATAGTCAGAATTGGTCCCTATACTAAAGTGTTACCAGTTTCATCTATCTTAAGCAGCTTTTTCTACTGTTCGAATCTGTCATAGCTTTCGTTGGTTTCACCTAATGTCCTCAGGTTGATGATCAGTCATTAAATATTTGGGTAACCTGAAAACATTTTTACACCATAACACTCATTATACTAATGCTGGGACACTCACACACAGGTAAACTGCACTCTGTTTTGTAGTTACTAGGTGACAAGGTTCAGACATTCCTGTGCAGTGTGACGCGTGACACCAGGATATCCTGCTCGGATGATGTCAGCACTGCAAACACTCACAAAACTGGTTTACAGCTGCTCACAGTCATCATGCAGGGAAATTGACACATTATTGACATTACACATCCAGCTGGGAGTGTCAGACTGAGTCAGAAGATACAGTCTGTGTTACTTCAGAGTACATATTTGATGGACTTTTTAGAAATTCCTGGTCTGAAGATCTGAATCCAAAGGGTTATCACATATTCATCAATAACTAAGGCCCAATCCCAATTCTACCCCTTAGCCCTTCCCCTTTCCCCTTTCGCGCGTTCACGTGAAGGGGTAGGGGTGTCTCGATTCTCTTTTGGTCGGAGGGGTAGGGGTAAGGGGAAGGGCCAGACAGCCCTTCAAATGAAGATTTTTCGGGACCACACTTCAAATGAAGGGGTATGAATTATCTCAGCGTAAACCTGCTTCAGCGGCAACATGGCTGCCCAAGCGAACAAAAAGACACATAAATGTAAGCATTTTTTGGCATTAATAAAGATTTTAACAAAAAGTAATCATTTGTTTTAAGTTACTTTCAACCGTGAGTTCGTATTTACGGTCATGTTACTCAAATAAATGTTTGCAAAAAATCGCTAAAGCTTGCTAACGTCATTTCATTACAGACTGCACAATAGTGCCACAACATATTTTCATGTCTGATCAGGGCGATAACCAACGTAGACATTGAGGGGGGCTAGTCCCCCCAATAATTATAAATTGCTAAACCCTTTTCTCAAATATTGCCAATTCGAGAGATGAAAGTTGCGTGTATGCGAGTCAAAAACAGCAATTTTATCCTCTTGTTGCTGGAAAATATAATGTAGCGATTCAGTATTTAAACTGTTATTAATAAAAGTCGTGGGGCAGCGTTGACAAGTCTCTTTGCCCCTGGATGTGTGAGCTGCGCGATCTCTGATATGTGTGTGTGTGTGTCAGTAAGCAGCGCATTAATATAGAACGGTAATTAAAGACTCTAATGCACACCAGCACA
>NW_015506010.1:959927-981832 GCF_001515645.1 Sinocyclocheilus grahami
TGAACATCGCTCGTTCCTCCATTTGGGCAGGGAGAAACGAATGAGGGGGGAAAAAAAGCAAAAACACTATTCAAAAAACGAAAAACAAACACGGGTAGAAGGGGCGCTGCTTACTGTCACGGTCTGCTGTTCTGTCACACTACACTCGGGGAGGATTGGAACGAGGAACGAGGAGACGCTGGAGAACACTTCGACATGGAATTTAATAGAATGAGCAACAGGGAAAACACAGGAACTCATGGAAGACATTTAATTGAATCAAGGGAACCAGGAAGACACACGTAGCAGAAGACATCAACAAGTAGAACCGACAAAAACTAACTGAAAGGACTGGGGCTTTTAAACACAGGATAACGAGGGACTAAGGAGACACACATGGAATCAAATTAACAATTAATGAAACACAGCTGGACACAAATGATAACCAATGAGGACAGGACACAGGAAGAACCAAATAAGGGCAAACCGGAACATACACGTGACACTTACAGTTTGTCTTTGTTTTTTAGTATGCTTCAGAAGATGCAAGACAACGAGAGTGAATGTATATGGCATGTGTATGTTATTGAAACAGCCATTTTCAATAGCAGATTTTATTTTTTTATTTTTTTTAAAAAGGAAAAAATTTAATGGAGATGCAATAAGAAATTAAACTTGGAATTGATTGTATTTAAAGATGCTTGGGATTAAAATTGGAAGACGTGTAAATATTGAATTAATTATCCTCAGTTTTTGACCTTAATAAGTCTCAAAGTTCCTTGTAAGTGCATCTGGCTGCTGGACTCCATCTCCGGTTTAAATGTGTGTTTTGATTTGTTTTTATGATTTCTCAAATTACCTGAAAGTGAATCTATCTCAAAATGGCTTAGAAGCAGCGTTATATAAAAAACTAACTATTTGAAGGCATATCTGGTGTTAGCACGAAGAGCTTCTACAAGTGCTGTGTGTGTTCAACTCACTGAAGCACCTCGATCTGTCTCTCCAGGTTCCCTCTCTCCTCGGAGAAGCACTTCATAAGAGCCTCATCTCTGTACAAACACACAGATCGACATATTTAGGATGAACCTAAATATTAACCTTAGGGTTATCCTTAACATATAGGATCATGGTATCTAAAATATGGTCATGCAGAATAAGGCATTAACATGCGTTTAACAAGTACTAATAAACAGCCAATATTCTAGTAATATGCATGCTAATAAGCAACAAGTTAATAGTCAGAATTGGTCCCTATACTAAAGTGTTACCAGTTTCATCTATCTTAAGCAGCTTTTTCTACTGTTCGAATCTGTCATAGCTTTCGTTGGTTTCACCTAATGTCCTCAGGTTGATGATCAGTCATTAAATATTTGGGTAACCTGACAACATTTTTACACCATAACACTCATTATACTAATGCTGGGACACTCACACACAGGTAAACTGCACTCTGTTTTGCAGTTACTAGGTGACAAGGTTCAGACATTCCTGTGCAGTGTGACGCGTGACACCAGGATATCCTGCTCGGATGATGTCAGCACTGCAAACACTCACAAAACTGGTTTACAGCTGCTCACAGTCATCATGCAGGGAAATTGACACATTATTGACATTACACATCCAGCTGGGAGTGTCAGACTGAGTCAGAAGATACAGTCTGTGTTACTTCAGAGTACATATTTGATGGACTTTTTAGAAATTCCTGGTCTGAAGATCTGAATCCAAAGGGTTATCACATATTCATCAATAACTAAGGCCCAATCCCAATTCTACCCCTTAGCCCTTCCCCTTTCCCCTTTCGCGCGTTCACGTGAAGGGGTAGGGGTGTCTCGATTCTCTTTTGGTCGGAGGGGTAGGGGTAAGGGGAAGGGCCAGACAGCCCTTCAAATATAAGTCTCAAAGTTCCTTGTAAGTGCATCTGGCTGCTGGACTCCATCTCCGGTTTAAATGTGTGTTTTGATTTGTTTTTATGATTTCTCAAATTACCTGAAAGTGAATCTATCTCAAAATGGCTTAGAAGCAGCGTTATATAAAAAACTAACTATTTGAAGGCATATCTGGTGTTAGCACGAAGAGCTTCTACAAGTGCTGTGTGTGTTCAACTCACTGAAGCACCTCGATCTGTCTCTCCAGGTTCCCTCTCTCCTCAGAGAAGCACTTCATAAGAGCCTCATCTCTGTACAAACACACAGATCGACATATTTAGGATGAACCTAAATATTAACCTTAGGGTTATCCTTAACATATAGGATCATGGTATCTAAAATATGGTCATGCAGAATAAGGCATTAACATGCGTTTAACAAGTACTAATAAACAGCCAATATTCTAGTAATATGCATGCTAATAAGCAACAAGTTAATAGTCAGAATTGGTCCCTATACTAAAGTGTTACCAGTTTCATCTATCTTAAGCAGCTTTTTCTACTGTTCGAATCTGTCATAGCTTTCGTTGGTTTCACCTAATGTCCTCAGGTTGATGATCAGTCATTAAATATTTGGGTAACCTGAAAACATTTTTACACCATAACACTCATTATACTAATGCTGGGACACTCACACACAGGTAAACTGCACTCTGTTTTGTAGTTACTAGGTGACAAGGTTCAGACATTCCTGTGCAGTGTGACGCGTGACACCAGGATATCCTGCTCGGATGATGTCAGCACTGCAAACACTCACAAAACTGGTTTACAGCTGCTCACAGTCATCATGCAGGGAAATTGACACATTATTGACATTACACATCCAGCTGGGAGTGTCAGACTGAGTCAGAAGATACAGTCTGTGTTACTTCAGAGTACATATTTGATGGACTTTTTAGAAATTCCTGGTCTGAAGATCTGAATCCAAAGGGTTATCACATATTCATCAATAACTAAGGCCCAATCCCAATTCTACCCCTTAGCCCTTCCCCTTTCCCCTTTCGCGCGTTCACGTGAAGGGGTAGGGGTGTCTCGATTCTCTTTTGGTCGGAGGGGTAGGGGTAAGGGGAAGGGCCAGACAGCCCTTCAAATGAAGATTTTTCGGGACCACACTTCAAATGAAGGGGTATGAATTATCTCAGCGTAAACCTGCTTCAGCGGCAACATGGCTGCCCAAGCGAACAAAAAGACACATAAATGTAAGCATTTTTTGGCATTAATAAAGATTTTAACAAAAAGTAATCATTTGTTTTATGTTACTTTCAACCGTGAGTTCGTATTTACGGTCATGTTACTCAAATAAATGTTTGCAAAAAATCGCTAAAGCTTGCTAACGTCATTTCATTACAGACTGCACAATAGTGCCACAACATATTTTCATGTCTGATCAGGGCGATAACCAACGTAGACATTGAGGGGGGCTAGTCCCCCCAATAATTATAAATTGCTAAACCCTTTTCTCAAATATTGCCAATTCGAGAGATGAAAGTTGCGTGTATGCGAGTCAAAAACAGCAATTTTATCCTCTTGTTGCTGGAAAATATAATGTAGCGATTCAGTATTTAAACTGTTATTAACGTCTGTGCATCTCTCTTTTTAGAGTGAGTATACTTCAAAAACAGCAATTTTATCCTCTTGTTGCTGGAAAATATAATGTAGCGATTCAGTATTTAAACTGTTATTAATAAAAGTCGTGGGGCAGCGTTGACAAGTCTCTTTGCCCCTGGATGTGTGAGCTGCGCGATCTCTGATATGTGTGTGTGTGTGTCAGTAAGCAGCGCATTAATATAGAACGGTAATTAAAGACTCTAATGCACACCAGCACACCAGTATAGGTGTGTGTATTGTAGGAGCTAGACGACGTATGATGACGTGTAACGGCATAGTAGTGGTGTCCCAATTCTTAGGGGAATATTTTCACCCCTACCCCTTGACACTCTGTTTCAAGGGACAAGGGGAAGGGGTAGGCGGAGGGGTAGGGGAAGGGGAAGGGGTATAAAATAGAATTGGGATTGGGCCTAAGTCAACTGTGACACACACACACACACACACACACACACCGTTCAAAGTTGATGCTTTGGTCTGTGAGATCACTCTTAAGGGAGTCCAGCTCACTCTGCAAGAACGCAATATTAGTGTGGGACTCCAAAAGCTCCTGTTTCAACTTCTGGTTTTGCTGAAAGAGGGACACAAGACAAAAACGCATGATATAATATCATACACAATTTCAATGGTCTACAGGTTCATAAAGGAGTCATACCAGCAATAGCTCATTGCTCTGTCGTTTCAGTGCTGAGGTTTCCTCTTTGAGGCTGATACTCCTGTTTTGGTTTTCGATCTAAAATAATAATTAAAAAAAATACATCTTTTTTTTTAAATAGCGCTTTATACAATACAGATTGTTTCAAAGCAGCTTCACAGTAATAAATAAGAAAATAACAGTGTGTCAATGTTGCAAAATTCATCGATTCTGAAACAAATGTAATTTTAGCTATAAAGAATAGTGTCATTTTTCAGCCTTAATTTAGTTCAGTGTTCAATTTAGTTCATTAAGTGTCAATGTCGCAAGTTCATCAATTATGAAATAAATCAGTTCAACTATAAAGCAGCTCCACAGAAGACAACAGTGTCAATATTCGGCTTAAGTCAGTTCAGTGTTAATTCAGTTCAGTTCAATAACAGTGTCAATGTTCATCAATTATTAAACAAGTTCAGTTTGGCTATAAGCAGCTCTACAGAAGACAATAACATTATTATTGAGCTAAAGTCAGTTGATGTTGCAGAGCTCATCACTTATGAAACTAATTTGATTCAGCTTTTAAGCAGCTTTGCAGAAGATAATAGTGTCCTTATTTAGCTTGAATAAGTTCAGTAACTGTGTCATTGCTGCAAAGTTCATCAGTTATGAAACAGCTTCAAATGCAGCTCTACAGAAGACAACAGTGTCCTTATTTAGCTCCAGTCAATTCAGTATGAGTGCACTCAAATAATAACATTACTGAATATTAATTGTTTTTTAAACCCCATCTTTCTAAACCAACTTTTATATCTACAAATCTATATAAGCTCATTGTTATTATAAATCAGGAGTGAGTCACCATCTGCAGAGTCTGTATCTTCTGCTGAAGTTCGCATATCTGAGACTCATACTGGTGTTTCATGCTGCTCAGAGTCGCCTCAGCTTTTTTAGACTCCTATAAAAGAACAGAGTCCATACACTGGTGTTAAACATTATAAATCTTGACATTTTATAACATTTATAAAACAAAAAAGGACTAAAATGGTAAAATCATGGGTGAAAACTGAAAAGAAAAGATAAAATATGATAAAAAAATAATGCGATAAAAATAATGTAAAAATTCCAAATGTGTTGTGATAAGCTGAAATGATGACTGCATGGTTGCAAACAAGTCAAAATAGATATTTTTTAATATTAAATATTAAAATGAGACACCTAAAAAGCTCTGTACAGAAGATACTTTATAAAGCATTAGATCAAGACAATTAAGGTAACAAAAGGTTTAGGAATGTCAGTGCACTAATGGATACAAATGCTTTTTACTTTTCACAGGAACTTGAACAGGTGTTGTTGAACAAACAGTCAGTTCATTTCACATTACATAATGTGACAAGTCGTGGAACACGGGTCTGAGATAAGGAACAGCGTAAGGAACAAGAACAAACGCAAGACTGTCTGCACTAAAATGTGATGTCACGGATAAATTAAGCCTTGAATGGGATCCAAGACTCTCACATGATTGGCTGGATCCCAGATCACAGCAAACAACTGTGCCAGTTCACTTACAGCTGCCTATATCAACTCCTAACTCACAATAAACAGAGCGCTGTATCCATAGAAACAATATGAATACAAGCACTGAAGTAATATATAATCAATTACAGTTTTCATCTTTGATTACAGTGACAATGAAAAAGAAAATTTCTGAACTGAGGGATGCCTGCAAAAAAACATTAAAATGTTTGGTATTTCATATCAGCACAGTCCCTTTAAGATAAACATGCACTACAAATCATACTTAGAAAGGTGCCATTTATTTTATTTATTATTTTGAAGAAGTTTTAATTTATTTTAAGAATAATAAAGTTTCAGCATACTGCATCTAACTGGATTACGCAATGAATTGTCAAAATAATATGAAGTCGTTTCGTTATAAATGCCTTGTTGTGTGTTTGATCACAATAAAGAATAATATTATGTAATCAATAGTGTTGCACAGTAACAGTAGTATTAAATGTGATGAATAATGTGATTTATCATTATGGTAAAGAGCCATAAGATCTATACCACACCTGTTCTATAAAATAAACATTTTGCATACTGCATTTATATTCAGTTTATGAGCTCCAGATGCTCAGTACATAAGAGAATATCAAGTGCTGTCACAGACGTTTATGACGGATGGTATTTACAGTGCAAATAGTTTCTCTTAATGATGGGTCATGGGTGGGTAATTTGGGTACTTTTTCTGCCTTAACTGAAAGTGAAATGAGATTTCAGTGTGTGTGTGTGTGTGGAGATACTGCGACATAGAAATGGTCATGTTTTCAAGTAAAACAAATTAAAATAATACAAATCTAAACATGCATAAAACAAGAAACAAATTAGAGAGAGAATATAGCTAGAATTACGTTTTTTTCTTGAGCTCATCAGTGAATTTGCAAAAAAACAAATAAAGAAAGAAATAAAGTAAATTATGCTTAATAATAAATATAAATAAAAAAACACACATATACAGCACACACACACAAGTTTTTTTTTTTTTGAAAAGTGGGGACATCCCATAGGCGTAATGGTTTTTCTACTGTACAGACCGTATATTCTATTGCCCTACACTAACCCTACCCCTAAACCTACCCCTCACAGGAAACTTTGTGCTATTTCAGATTTTCAATACACTCCATTCTGTGTGATTTATAAGCGTTTTGAAAAGTGGGGACATGGGGTAATGTCCTGAAAAGTCACCTTCTCCTTGTAATACCTGTCATACCTTTGTCATTATACAAATTTATGTCCTCATTTGTCACAAAAACGCACACACACACACACACTTTTCAAGTAAATGCATATTTTTTATGTATATATGTATATTACTCCTGATGTTAAATTAGGCAAATCTTGTGTTTGTCTCCTGACCTGTAGACGTGTGTTTCTCTCTGCGGTGTGGATGCGGTGATCCATCTCTTCCTCCATCTCACTCAGCTGTATAGCCGTCTGATCCTGAGCTCTGAACAAACAGCAGCAGAACACACATTGGCCGTCACATATGCAGTAATACACAATTCTCTTACTTTCTTCCATTGAACAAAAAACGGAAGAATGGTTTCTTGAAGAATGTTGGTAACCAAACCGTTTTGGTTACCATTGACTTCCATTGCATGGACAGAAAAAAAAAATATATATATACAGGTTTGGTTCACAATATATGATAATATAGCACTATTCAGATGGGATTAGTTTTACAAGGGTAGATGAAGTAATGTAATTTTACCACATTATATATACTATAATATTAATGGCCAATTCACATGGTATAAGAAATCTCAGTTACAGAAGTTTCGTGCCTCTAACAAGTGCTTTCGACCTTCTTTTTGATTTGAATGTTATGCGTCGTTGTATGCAGAAAACAACGGAAGAATGGTTTCTTGAAGAATGTTGGTAACCAAACAGTTTTGGTTACCATTGACTTCCATTGCATGGACAGAAAAAAAAAAATATATATATACAGGTTTGGTTCACAATATATGATAATATAGCACTATTCAGATGGGATTAGTTTTACAAGGGTAGATGAAGTAATGTAATTTTACCACATTATATATACTATAATATTAATGGCCAATTCACATGGTATAAGAAATCTCAGTTACAGAAGTTTCGTGCCTCTAACAAGTGCTTTCGACCTTCTTTTTGATTTGAATGTTATGCGTCGTTGTATGCAGAAAACACTTGAGGTTTACCACAAACTTGTCCCACCGCCTAGAATGTAATCTTCGTAATCTTCACTGGCATTGTCTGTATGATGATTACTGAGATGGCACATTCGAACTGGACTACAATCACTGAGAAGCTCTGGTAATACCATATTGGCTCGAATATAAGACGACCCTGATTATAAGACGACCCCCCCTTTTTCCAGATGTACCTTTTGGAAAAAGGCTTTTTAAAAAACAACTTTTGTTTTTTCTCAGTAAAACAAATTTTGTCTTCAATTATTTTCATATTGCATATTTTTCCTATTTTAATTTTTGTTTTGAAAGTATGGTAAAAACTGGTCAAATGTACCAACAATCACATTTAAAAAATATACACTTTTTGATATACCATTAAAAAACAAAACAAAACAAAAAAACAGGTAGCCCATCTGAATTAGGACATTTAGGCTATCCATCTAATAGTAGCCTACCAAAATCTTATTAACAGTAGAAGTTAAATCTACTGTAGTCTTCAAATCTGGGTTTTACGTTTTACGTCAAGTCTTACGTTTTAAAATCACAAAGGGAGTTTGGTCCCATCAGGCTAACGTGACAGTCACGACTCATGCAGCTGTAAGGTTTTCTTTTTCTTTTGTTTTTACTCGCGATCTTTACAACACGCATTACATTACGTATTTCATGGCACACTCGTTTTATGCGTATTTGGCGCCACCTATTGTTGTGGGTGTATTATTGACATGTCTCATTATTGACATAAGTTCTCTTTTTAAGTTATTCGTGTGTTCAAGGCCAAAGAATGTCATATAGATAACAATCTATGTACTGTTCTTTTAAAGAGGTCATATGATGCGTTTGCATGTTTTCCTTTTACTTTAGTGTGTTTTGTAGCTGTTTGTGCATGTATAAGATCTGCAAAGATACAGAGCTCAAAGTCTCCCACAAAAGGAATTTTTCTGTCTAGACGAGAAGGCTGATCCAGACCACCCGAAAACACCTCACATATCTATGTCACTATGTGGAAATATTTGCATAATACCACCCAAATGGATACGCAAAGCAAGAAGGCGTGGTTTCAGGTATGGCAGTAGTGTTGTTGCCGCCATGCCGTGGAGATGCTTTGTGTTTCTATGCGGAAGCAAAAGCACTTTTTTTGGTCTTTCCGAAAGTGGACGCAATTAGGAGTCAGTGGTTAACATTTATTTACAACACTGTTCCAGAACAGTACAACCCGAATGTTCCGAGTGTGTGCAGCAAAGTTTCCTGAACCTGGGAGAGTACAAGGCTGGCTGTGCAGAAAGGCTGTTTCTAAAATATGGGGCAATTCCAACTTTGCTCTGACAATCTGGCGCTTCTGAATCAGAGCCCGTAAGTATGTTTTATAATGTGCTATTGACTGTTCAAATGCAGAGTTTGGTGAAGTGTAGAGTAATGCTTACTGTTTGTCGTTCTTACGATCACAAGTGCAGACAGAGATGGATTTATGTTTACAAATGTAGTATCCTCTGTTCTCTGAATATAACTGGCGGCGGAAAGACGACACACATGATTCACTACATGTTCTGCGCCACACTGGACGCTCAAGTAGAGCCTGTTGTGATATAGTAAAACTGACGGCATTATTAACTGTTCTTATCATTGCTTTGGAAGCTAAAGCTCACGATTATGGTAAGGGGCATTACATTTCCAACACACGCTTGAGATGTTCAGCCAATCACAATGCACTGGGTCAGCTGGCCAATCAGAGCACACTGTGCTTTTAGAAGGAGGGGCTTTGTAGAAATCGATGCGTTTTAGAAAGATTGTGCATAGAGGATCTGCAATAATGAACAGTATGTGAAAAATAATGACATTTTTGAAAATTAAAGCTAACATATTCTATTACACCCAATACACAAAATAATGAGCTTGGAAAATAGCATCATATGACCCTTTTAATGACCCAGAAATCAACATTTTTTGTAATCCTATAATCAATACAAAAAAGTAGCTGTAGTCTGATTATGAGTATTTTAAAAAGTAATGTAATCTAATTACAATTTTAGGAATCTGATTACATAATCCAGATTACGTGTAATCGGTTACTACCAGAGAGCAACTCAAGAACCCTAAACAACCAAAAACGGTTCTTGATACAAAGATGCTGCAAGGAATTTCTGAAGAAACTAAAGATTTTAACTCCACCCAGATTCTAAACTCCTGTATGGAAAGAACGGTGAACAAAACATGGTGGCCACATGAGTATGTATGTACTGTATGTGCATGAGTTTGTTTACCTCTTTACAGCAAGTGCCAGATGTTCCATTTCTGTGTTCAGTATTCGGATCTCTTTGATGAAACTGAGAAGAACTCTTTCATACTGAGGGACGATTCTGGGCTCCGTCAAACTGATGTTCTGGTACAGGGTTGATACCTGGTCAATCCTACACACATAAAAACAACACCAAGCCATTAAAACACACCCATTAATGTTGATTAGAACAGAAACACGATTAAATAAAGCAGGGCTCAGTTTAAGGACAATCATATGTTTACAGACATTATTCAATCCAATGGAGTTTAGTACAGCACTAGCATGACCTGAAAAAGATGGTGCCAGGTTGTGAATAACTGCATGCGTCTGAGCCTCATGACTTTGCCGTTCTCTTTCATGAAGTAGCACTTGTGTCATCAAATGCTATGGCAGATGAGTGAAATAAGAGAGGTATTGATAGTCTATGACTAATCAATGTTCTGTCGACTTGAGCGTGACGTGACAGTGATGTGTCTCATGTCAAGCCTCTGGCTAGAATCAACTCCACCGACCTGTCATGAGATGCATCAAACTTCACTTGAACGAGAACCAAACAAAAAGCTAAAGGTCTCATGACCTGAACTATTAAAAAGCTGGGAAATGAAAACACATGGGGAGATTTCATGATTTTTTGAATAATCATCAAGAACATCAAAGCTCATCACATATATGAAACAAATAAAACTTCCAAAGAAAGAAAATTAGCACAAACAAAGATTCTTTCAACAATTTATTAGCATTTAGGGAAATCATTTCACGTATTTCTGAAACGGTGTGTTTCTGGATACCTGTAGATTATGGTATACGGTTAGTGGTGTACCTGATCGGATATTTGCACAGACTGATAACCAGATAGATCAGATATATTTAGTTATTGTAACATGGTATACTGTAATTTTGAAATGTGACACTCTATTATTTTGATTTTTCAGCCGCACTGGCCTTTCAACCTACATTATGCAGATATGTTCAATAATTTTAGTTCAGTCTACCCAAAGTGTATTTGCCAAACACAGAACAGCTGCTTCCTGATCATACACTTTTAAAAATGAAGCATGAAGAAACTTTCCATTAAGCAGAAGGTTCTCTATAATGGAAAATGTTCTTAATAATAATAATAATTATACTAATAAAATAATAAAATATATTAATAATATTTTAAAACAAAAATATAAATAACTGTTTATATATATATATATAGTATAATTATATTATTAACAAATACTATTTTACTACATGTATGTATGTGTGTGTATATATATATATATATATATATATATATATATATGTATGTATGTGCGTGTGTTAGACATAAATAATACATAACCAGGGTTGGGGGTAACGCATTACAAGTAACGCAAGTTACGTAATCAGATTACTTTTTTTTCAAGTAACTAGTAAAGTAATGCATTACTTTTTAATTTATAAGAGAATATCTGAGTTACTTTCTCAAATAAGTAATGCAAGTTACTTTTTTTTTCAGTTTATTGATTGACGGCTCTCCTGTCCCCATGTCGAGAGAAATCAGATGTTACAGTAGTTCTAAAATAAACATGAATATGCATTGATTCATCTCACTCACAAAAAAAACACACACAGATTCAGTATTCCTCAAAATGAATAAAAATAATGCAACTCAGAATATGACGCAAACCTGCAATAATTAAATGTTAAACAACACAAATATGCTTTATGTATTTATTCCCAGTCTATTAACAATGTCTTTGCTTCTGAGCTTCAATGATTCAGTTCAACTGTACTAATAAGCACAAATTACTCTAGACGAACATTTATCTTGATTTATTTATTTTTTCTGAACAAAGTATGTTAAAAAAGTAGGCCTAGTTAATTTGATTTTACATTCATTTTATATGAAGTTCGCCATATTTTCAACACATTTCCAATATTTTCGACATCTCTCAGTACAGTTTACAAACATATGTCATTATTTGCTGGCAATAAGCAAACATTATGTTTAGTTTGAATGTTATAATTAAAAATATGGCAAAATGGGCAAAAGGGGAGCATATTTAGCCTCACTCAGTAAGGGACCAAAAGACATTTGGGACCTTGTTGATTGGCAGTTGTTAATAAACTACAATACACATTAGTTCGCACAACAATAAAAAATATGTTTTTGATCATTTTTTAAAAACAGTCTCTGGTTATCAGGGGGGAATGAGCTTGAAAAATGTTTAAAAAATATTTACTTCAAATTTATCTATTTAAAATAAAAAAGTGTATTTATTTCAAATGTATGTAAATTCATTTATTTACATGATGTGAAACGATATGGTTCGTCTAATATATCTGGCATGTTCACTCTCATGTAATTTGTGAAAAGTGCCTTATATTTTTACATTAATATCATGTCTTTTTTACCACAGCAAGTTTTTCCACAGACGTCCCCATCCCAATTCATCAGACCAGCATGAGCTGTTGAATCTCCAACACTGTCTGTCTAAAACCGCTTCAGTGATTTGGAGAACCGCGGGTTTGGATCACGAGACAAGCACACAACTATTGAGGACCATCTGGGTATATTCTGCAGTTTGTAGAACATAAGATCTGGGATCTTATTCATCACTCTTGTTTTTGCTATTATTATCTTTGTATTGATGTTTTTGTCTCATAATAAGGATTTCAAGAAGATTAACATCATGTGCAGTTGCTCAGAAAGATTTTTAAATGCATCTCTGTTGCAACAACAAGCATAATCTTCACAGAACAACACCAGTGGGCTCTTTATGCAGTGCAAGGTAAAAACTGACTATGCCATGATGCAGTTTAATGCCTGAAACACTAGATGGTGACAAAACATTTAAGACGAACAACCGTCATCAGTTTTGATGCCTGCAAAACTTAGCCAGTTATGAGACTTGATTAAGCACATGCACTGTATGTGGGTATCCAGTCAAATTAATTTGACAAAAGTAATGATAATATGAATCCATGACTGATGGCATGACATGAGTTACATTTTGGGCTCTGTTCAGAGATCATTGAAACAAACTGCCCTTGAGCAAACTCACCTAAATGACTCTCATAGTGGCATGCACCTGCAAGACAGAAAATTAGATGATAGGCACAGCTGGAGAAAACTACTGAAACAGCACACAAACACACCACACGCCAGCACCATCTGTGACTGGCATCTGCAAACATCTCAGCTGTCCATTTAATAATGATGATTTAATCTGTTCAGTTGCTGTTGTACTTATGCATCTTTACACTAAAACCAAACATAGTTCTGCACTTAAACCCCTTAAACATACAATGATTCTCTGTATTCATGATTGCTTTCGCGTCTCGCTGCTGTAGCATAAATTGGACAGCTCAGATCTGACATTGGTTTGATGTAGATAATGGCTAGTTAAAAAAAATGAAGAGTCAGCCATCATTTCATGCATCATTCCTGCTCAAATGCACATTGAACACAGCATCAGTGAGGGTTAAAAATAGTGCTTGCCACCTTTGAAAGTGTTAATGCATTTGCTGTTCTGTTAAGATTAACATATTATAGCATTACACAATTCTAATATTCTGATCAATACCTAAGAGCACTTCTGGCATGCATCGCTGAACTTGAAGCCAGGGCATCACACTTACTTTAGTATGTCACAGTGAG
This sequence comes from Sinocyclocheilus grahami, assembly GCF_001515645.1. NCBI lineage: Eukaryota > Metazoa > Chordata > Actinopteri > Cypriniformes > Cyprinidae > Sinocyclocheilus > Sinocyclocheilus grahami. The sequence continues at coordinate 973,704 of NW_015506010.1, forward strand.
GAGAGTCAATCTCACAAAAACTGTCAAGAACATGTCTGCATAATATTACAAAATCCCCCAAACAAATAAATAAACAAACAAATGAATGGATGATAGTGTGCAGTAATGCAAAAGTCCTCAATGGAATGAATTTAATGTAAATAAAACAATTATGTATTATTGAAATTATGAAAAATTGTATGTGATAATGTTAGTTTTTGCTTAATGTATGCTCATTTTAATTGCAAAAATCATTGTGCCCAGACAGGATAATTGTCATTAATGAGAATTTTGGAGTTAAATGTACATAGTTGTAATGAAAATAATGTTAAAATGCAAATTTGATGATTAAAAACATATCTTTTTTGATTATTAAAATGATTAAAAATGTATTATATGTCCCCCCCACCACACAGGAATAACAGGAATTGCAGGACTTACACTGCAAAAAAAAAAAAATTCTAATAATAAATAAAAAATTCAAACAGAAAACACTTTAATTTTAAATTGTAATATTTCACAATATTTTAGTTTTTAAAGTAATTGCAGCCTTGGTGCACATAAGACTTTAAAACAGAAAAAAACAATTTAATAAATAAATACAGACATACATTCATACATAAAAGTAATGTAATGGACTTAATTTAGTCATACTTTTTCATTTTTTTGTATGTTTAAATATATGGTCACACTTTATTTTAAGGTCCAATTCTCGCTATTAACAAACCAATAACTACGACTTTTGCCTCAATAAACTCCTAATTTGCTGTTTATTAATAGTTAGTAAGGTAGTTGTTAAATTTAGGTATGGGGTCGGATTAGGGATGTAGAATATGGTCATGCAGAATATGTGCTTTATAAGTAACAGCCAATATGTTAATTAAAGGCATGCTAATAAGCAACATAATAGTGAGAATTGGTCCCTATACTAAAGTGTTACCAAATATGTTTATATATGGAATATGTTCCAAATTGTATATATCATACTTAGGATTAACATGGTATTCAGTATTTTATGCTTTAGTTGTGAATCGTGAAAACAAAGGTAAAGCAAAGAAAAAGGAAAATTGTGATAAGTGCAGGGAAAGTATCTGTCAGCCCAACAAAATGAGAGCGAATCACAGAAACAGAAGGAAAGGGAGAGACATCAGGGGTGGAGAGATGTGTATGATATAGCAAGGAAGGATGAAACATAAAGAGAGGGAGGGAAAATAGAGAGCAAAAGAGTGAGACTGAAAGTGAGAGAGACCATGCTGTTAGGTAGACAACAAGCCTCAGTGTCTCTCTTGCCATGCTTGGACTGGCAATGTTCTGGACTAAGCCACTCTTCATACCGTACGGGAAAAACATTTGAGAGAGAGAGTGAGTGAGTGAGTGAGTGTGTGTGTGTGTGTGTGTGCAGCCTGAATAAGTGAGGGCAGCCCAATGCACACCACACCTCTGCAACTGTCCGTCTGAACTGTCTTTACTCCTGTGTGGATGCGTGTGTGAGTGTGAACGCACATTTCTCCATCAGCGTGTGTCTGTATGTGTGTCAGACGCTGGCTTGCTCTGCACCGGGTCTCTCTGAGCTCCAGTCTCTTCGCACTAGTGCTCTTTCTGCCTCAGTCTGAGGACGGACGCGTTCTATCGCCTCTCCTGCTGGAGTTTGGCCGCTGCTGCTTTTGCCCTGGAACACCTTTGGCCTCCATGAGTGCATCTGAGGAAGTCCAGCCTCTCCCTGGAAGGTAAGACCATCCTGGAGTGTCACAGGCGCAGGGAATGTTTTATCTCATGCTTGTTTTACTGAAATCAGAGGCTTTTCCACTCGAAGTTCCTCTGGGACAAATTTCAGGATGCAATCTTCTGTTTAATGTGCAAAGCATATTATTGTTCAAAATGTAAGAGCTTACATTCTTGCATTGAATATATTTGATAAAAAATACAGCAAAAACAGTAATATTGTGAAATGTTATTACAATTCAGAGTTTCCCTGATGCCATTTGTCTGCTTCTTTATTATGTGCAAAGCAAAATTAGCCCAAAATGTACAGTAAGAGCTTGCGTTCTTGCATTGAATTTTGAAACTATTTGATAAAAAAATTAAATACAGTAAAAACTGTGATATTGTGAAATATTGTTACAATTTTAATTATTTTCTTTTTGAATATATTTTAAAATGTAATTTAAACTGAATTTTCAGCATAATTACTCAAGTCTGCTCTGTTATATGGTGCAGACAAATATAATTATATCAAATGCGTGTGTGATTTATGATAATAATTCAAAATTAATTGTATGAATTACTACTGTATGCCTAATCATTATTGACCCTGGACCACAAAACCAGTCTTAAGTGTCAATTTTTCAAAAAAAATTGAGATTTATACATAATCTGAAAGCTGAATAAATAAGCTTTCCATTGATGTACATAGGACAATATTTGGCCGAGATACAATTATTTGAAAATCTGGAATCTGAGGGTTCAAAAAAATCGAAATATTGAGAAAATCGCCTTTAAAGTTGCCCAAATGAAGTTCTTAGCAATGCATATTACTAATCAAAAATGAAGTTTTTACATATTTACAGTAGGTAAATTTGTAAATTTACAAAATATCTTCATGGAACATGATCTTTCCTTAATATCCTAATGATTTTTGGCATAAAAGAAAAATCTATAATTTTGACCCATACAATGTATTTTTGGCTATTGCTACAAATATACCCCAGCGACTTAAGACTGCTTTTATGCTCTAGGGTCACATTTTGTTAGATAATACTGGCCTGGTTCAGAGCTTAAAAAAACTGTATATATATATATATATATATATTGGCATTGCAAAGTATTTAGGTTGTGCTTAATTCCCTAGACAAATATTGTAGGTTGTTCATTATGTGCTGCAATGACTTGCACATGATATGTTCCTTCAGTCAAATGGACATTCTGGCATCTAGCCTGGACGTCGTGACACAATGATAGCAAACTGCTTCCTGACTGCTGACGTGCGTCACCGTCTCCTATACAACTATACTTTGAAAGCTTTATATTTAGCCAAGAGTTGTTCAGAGCACAAAAGCTTTCTTAGATCCTGATTTAAACGTGAAGATGGCTCTTATAGGAAAAGCAAATCTCCCCACGTCAGAAGACTAATTTGAAAGTAATAGGCTGGATTGGCTCTGCTGGAATGTGATGTACACTTTGTAGGCAACCACTAGTAAGGGCCCCAGGCTGAACAGTTCTACTTGAGTGTATTCATTTGTACCACACCTCAAGGCTTGATTTGGTAAGATCAGAAGATAGCAGTGTTCAGAGACCTGTAGATATCTAAACAGGGCATAGATCACTTGGGAACAGACCTAACAGGCATTACTTTGAGCTCATCATACAGTACATATAGTCACCTTCACGCTGCTCCAAACGTTGTTGCTTCCGTGGGACAAAAAAATTAGATGTTTAGCAAAATCTTTAAGCTGCTCTTTTCAGTACCCTTCAGTTCTTTATGAGGAGCACAAGAACCAGTGATGCAACAAAGGGGAAGTTTTTCAGCAAATAATGTAAAATGTAAAACTTTACACTCTATTTTTGTGAGCTTTGTCCAGGATCAGAAATGAACTTTTCCATTAAGGGCCAATATTTGCCCCTGAAAGGGCAGTTTTCTGTAAGAGTAGGTTTTATAATTACCTTATTAACTCTTTCCCCACCACCGGATGAATTTTCCGGCAGTCCATGTCTTCATTGTTATAGACCTTATGTAGCTCCACCCCTTTTCAGCACTGCTTTCATTGACTTCTGTCTTCCGTTTGTACTTCCACAGCGTGAACGTAAGGTCGTATGAATTTATGAATTAATCCCGTTTGTATTACTGTGAAATATTATTACAATTTAAAATAACTGTTTTCTATTTGAATATAAATAAAAATGTAATTTATTCTGGCGATCAAAGCTGAATTTTCAGCATCAATATGCTGATTTGTTGCTCAACAAACTTAGTATTATCAGTGTTGAAAATAGTTGTGTAGCTTATTGAGGAAACCGTTCTTTGATTAATTCAAATTTCAAAAGAACAGATTTCCACTTGTTTTTAGAGTATTAGTGTACTGTCTGCTTAATATCTGATAACACTTTATTTTGATTGTTCCCAGCTGGTTCTCCTGGCATGAGTTTTGTATTATGGGATGAAAATTAAAGGAGAAAAACAGAATATGGGTGATCTTCTTTCTCAATACCCCACTTCCGTGAGATGTTTGTGGCTGCCAAGCAGTGGCGTAGGCAGAATTTAATTTTTTTGGTGGGCCTGGGCAAAAGTGAGTGGGCCTAGTAGCCTAACTAACGGATGGAGCTGGACTCAATATTCAGGTCATTTCAATGTTCTTTTCATTGAAAAATAAATTGTAGAACACAGTGGAAGACACACACAGTAAAACTACCACGTCTCTGTCACTGTCATGAATGTACTGTCATGAATGTACCCATTGCCAACATAACCTAAAATCATTCACAATAGCCCCAATCCCTAAAAACTGTTCCAGTCTACAGTAGGTTAATAAAACTGTGAAACTGTGTAGAAAGAATCTCTCACGCCAGGTCACTAATACACGTCTGCTGGACACTGGGAAAACGTACCCATACCACTTGGAACAGGAACGTTGCGGAAGCCCCATTCTTCCCGAAGGAGGTTTCGGAAGCACTTACACATATGAACAACTGTTTAGGTGCATATGGAAGATTAGAGGTGATTATAACCCTCTTGGAAATGGCAGAAGTCTGCCGGGGAAACACAGGCTCTGAGGCTATACTGTGGACTTTACACATATGGGATCCACTTAGGCCTCTACATATGGAACCCAGCCCTCTACCGGTTCTCAGAGCTCGACAGGGTCTACAGTACGGACACTCTGGAGCAGTAAACCAGATTGTGCATTCACCATCCCCCAAAGAGCAGGGGGTTGACGCAGGGGCCCGCCCTCGACAACGAGCAGGCTGGGGCACTGCGGCCAGCTGGAGGCAGCAGCTGCCCACCGGAGTAGGACATGTCGGATCGCCTCAGTCTGCTCCTGTGCACCCGAGACCTGCTGGGCTATGTTTTCGACTGCATCACCGAAGAGGCCGGTCTGGGACACAGGGACCTTGAGAAACTGAACTTATTGGCATCCCTCATGTCGACCAGACACAGCCCGAGGTGACGCTCCTGGACCACGAGTGTGGACATCGCATGACCCAGAGAACTCGCAGTGACCTTCGTTGCTCTGAGCGCAAGGTCAGTTGCGGTTCGGAGCTCTTTCAGAACTTCCGGATTGTGAGGGACCACCCTCGTGCAGGTCCCTCAGTGCTTTAGCCTGAAGAACCTGCAGTAATGCCGTAGTGTGTAAGGCGGAGGCAGCTTCTCCACAGGCCACATAAGTATCGCTAGACAGACCAGACGAGTACCTACAGACCCGGGAGGGGAGTCACAGTTTGCCCTGCTGGGTGGAGGCGGTATTAGGAAACTGCATCGCAACCGACCGCTACACCGTTTTGTCCAACCTTGAAGGCTTGGGACACGGTGGAGGTCTCCACTCAAGCCCTAACCTCACGGCGGGCCGGGAAAGCATAGCTGTCATTTCCAGATCCAATTCAGGTATTGCTACAGTCCCGGAGAGCAGCAGCGCAGCCGAATCTTCATGCAGCGATTGACATCCGATCGTCGGGAGGAGCACCGAAGGATACTGCTGGTACGCTCCTTGTAGAGGGCCCAAAATGTTCTTTTGGCAGCTCAACTGGTTGCGGAGTGCAAGAGGAGCGATGGTCCCCCGAGGGTTGGTTCCCTGGGGGGTTTGCCATCACTGTTACCCTCAGACCGTCCGTGCTACTGCCTGAACTAGCCCCTGCCTCACTGCCGCCATGACGAGAACTAGATCGAGGCAGAGGCAGCGGAGCTCCGCCCCTTTTGAGGTAACGGAGCTTGGCCCGCAACTCCGAGATGGTCATCTTCCCACAATGAGAACATGACTCATCCACGAACACCACCTCAGCGTGCTTAATGCCCAGACATGTGAGGCAGCGATCGTGACCATCACCCGACACCAGGTAATGACCTCATCCAGAAACACACGGGGGATATGTTGTCTGTAGCAAGATGCAACGTCGTCTTTACAAAGACGCACCCCTGAATGCTCTTTTAGGCAAAAAGCTCTTTTAGTGTGCTGAAGCACACAGCGGAGATGGCCACCTGCAGCCCAAACAGGGGGTAGTGCAGCCTGATATGTGCAACCCACACGACATGGGAAACCACCACCGCTGAAGTGCCGTACCGCCAACACCAAGAGCTCCAAAGAGCGCACTGATCTCGTTCAGTCTTTTTCTCTCAGTAAAGTAGTCAGGAGCAAAATGATGTGATCGCTTGACTCTGAAGCGAAAAGCTGAGTATGCATTGCACCTGCTGCCTATACTCGTGCTGCAATCAGCAGCAGCTGGATGCAATCATTGCATGCCAATGACTGGCCATCGGGAGCACTGGGAGAGCACCTGGGCCCGCTGTCCAGTTTAAAAAAAAAATATTATTTATTTTATTAATATTATATATTATTGCCTGCCACATGTACCAAAGTGATCATTGCCAAGTTTGACATTTAATAATAAATCAATAACAAATCATGAATCGGTTAGTCAGCGCTGCAATTCTGCTCGTGTTTGTTGTGCACTTCAGTCAAACGGTTTCGATCAATAATGCGTGGGACTCAAGGAAGGAGAGGAAGTGGCCAGAATTAAGCAGCAGCAAATTGTAGCAAAATTACCTGTTCATCGCTTCAAGTGCAGATCAGTTTCATCTGTAAATAGGCTACTGTAGTTTTGTCTTTGTTAACTTAGTTAAGTATTAAACTGCTATCAAAAGTTTATCAGTAAGCATCCCATTATTATTCTCAGTCAGAATACTGTATGTTAAAGGACATCATTATTATCTATTGTAAACTTGCATTAATAAATTTAGCAGACAGATGTTCACATCGATTTATAGTAAAGGAGGGAGCTATAGCAGACAACAACACAAAAATATAATCATAATAATGCAATAACGTGTTCAGTATTATTTTTCTATAAACATATTGTACTAATTTTGACTTAGGCACTTTAGAATTTATTGTAAAATATTTATATAAATTATATGTTTGTTAATCTTGGGTATTAAAGTGATTTGAAGATAAATAACAACAATAACAGATTGTCTTAATGTAATATTTTGAATTTAACTAAAATTTAGATTGTGTGCAAACAAATTACAATGAGGTGGCTGTTTAGCAAACAAGGTGCATTTCTGTTCATAACAGTAGACACATGTTCTTCTGGTAAAGAAGTGACAGGTAGGCTACAAGAAAAGTATCCCCCCAAGTGAGAAAACAAGATATCAAGGAAAATAAAGAAACGGAAAAGGGAAGTGAATGTGCCATACAAGAGAGAATCTTTAATTATTTTGCACATCATTGGACAGATTTGGAGAATTTAGTACTAGATTTGACAGTGTAGAATGTCTGCAATGCTAATTTGATAATTCTGTTGTTCTGAATATGCATGTTGTGCTTTGGTGTTTGGACAGTTGTGTTAGTGTAAGTTGACAGCATCTGCCATTTCAGCTAAATGTCAAGTGCATTTCCAAGAGCTTCGTGCGTGTTAGATGAAGAACTTAATGGTAAACAAAATACTGTGCTGGTTTAAAGGGGTCATATGATGTTGCTAAAAAGAACATTATTTTGTGTATTTGGTGTAATGAAATGTTTATGCGGTTTAAAGTTAAAAAAACACATTATTTTCTACATACTGTACATTATTGTTTCTCCTCTATGCCCCACCTTTCTGAAACGTGACGATTTTTACAAAGACCATCGTTCTGAAAAACGAGGTGTGCTCTGATTGGCCAGCTATCCAGTGCATTGTGATTGACCGAATACCTCAAGCGTGTGACGGAAATGTTGCACCTCTACCATACTGTGATGCCGTGTCCCGGCTGGAGCGACGAGACAAAAATATTAAAACCCATTATAAACGAGGCATTTGTTGCATCAAGTGGGGACATAATTACAGATTATAATGATTCATACTGTCTTTTTACGCATTGCGAGAGGAGGCCGGCGGGCTTGAGAATGGCGCGGCCTGCGGGCTTGTGGCAACCACATGTGACGACCCCAGGCTGGACTCTG
>NW_015506010.1:981989-984032 GCF_001515645.1 Sinocyclocheilus grahami
AAGAGAAAGGAAAAATTTAAATCGCATTATATGACCCCTTTAAGACAAATAAGTAAGAATATAAAGTATGTTTAACCCTATAAAGCCTATTGTATCATATGTTTTTAAGGCCTCTTAATGTTCTGCATGATCAAAACTTACATTAGATTTGGGTTACATTTTTCATAGGGGAAAGTATTTTTACACTGTAATATTGTAATATTGCATGCAATCTTTCAATTAATATCATATAATTAAACTACATTATTTATCATTAAAAATATACATATAAACATGTTGTTTAAAGAGGTTTTCAATGAGCATGTAACACTAAAAGCATTCCTAAAATGTAATGTCAATTATGTACAGAAATCCTTAGATAGAAATCTAGATTGTGGTGAAGAGTTGCTGTACACCAAGCCATAACAAACATTATGAGACCACCAATACATTTCCTTCATTCTGAATACATTCAGATTAATTTTGATTGCATGGAACACTGGGATTGAACGTTATCATACTTTCTCTAATAATGGTCAAATCCTAACAGCAATTAGCAATGCTGATATGGTCGTCTTAAGCAATTACAGGCCAATTTTCATAAAACATTTCATGATTTCATAATTAACTACTTTCCTTCTTTAACGTCTTCCCACATCGACTCTCTTCTCCCTGGCCACATGAGGCTGAGGAGAATTTCAGGAAGTCTGTGCATGGCACTGCTGCTTATAAGTGCTATAATAAGTTCCCTGAGAGTTTATGTGGGAATATTGAAGAGATTCTAGAGAGATTAACGGAGTTAGCCAGGATTAGAGAGAAAGGTCGGAGGATATTATCTCTGGAACTCTTGAGGAAACAAATCATGTGTCCATTTGAATGTAGCTCATAATTTAATACAAATGACCTTCATATAAAGACAACAATGACTTTTAAAAAGATTAAATGACATACAGGCAGACAACGACATGAAAGATTATTAAATACAGATGAAGGGATATTTAAATGGGTAATGGAAAAAAAACATAAAGAGGGGAAGAAAAAGGAATCAGGATGGACCATGAGTTTTCATTTATTTATTTTTTGTACGTTCAGGGGTTGCTGAATTACTTAAAGATCAGGGATAAAGGTGTGCACTTGTGTGCGTCTTACAAACCCTGGTGTGACTTTAATGTGTCAAATGTTTCCTCTAGATAGCAATGAGATTAAGGCACTTTGCGGGAAGGATACAAAATCTGACTTTAAAAGTCTATTTTTTATCTTATTCAACAAAGGGATAGGGGATAGAACTTGTTTAACTTTAAGCAAATGTTGAATTTCCACCTCAGGGAAGGCTCGTATTAATATATGAGTGATCTTATCTTCCATTTTATTCTTGTAATTTTTGCAAACAGTATTGCTGGGCACACACTGCACAATTTTAGCCCTTATTTTCACTCACCTACAGTTTTGTGGAAGTCGCCGACAAATAAGATGACCGTGGTTATTGCTTTGTTGCAGGACATAGATGTGATTTTGTGGGACACATGTGTGGGAGATCAATTTAATACTATTATACTATGTAAATAGTGATTTACATTGGAAAGCATAGGTGGAGGAAGAACAAACTCCAGGGCAAGGCTAAAAGAAGCCTAATGTCAGTATATATTTTTTAGCTTAATTAACTACGCACATAATAAACCAGTCTTTTTTGGCAAGTACCAGATATGGGTGTCATGTCATAAAATATTATTCAATACTTTCCAAACAAAAGCAAACATGAGGCTGAACTCTTTTGTGAAGTGTCGTGTGTTGTGTGTTGTGTTTCACGGGACTTGTAACTTGAATGCTCCGCATCACAAATGCAATGCTGTATCAGGTGCACTTCCAAGCAAGTTTACTATGTCCAAAAAAGCAATACATAAGGAGCTGTGTATGTGGAAACATCAAAATGTATTAGTTTTAGTGCTGCCAAATGATTAATCACGATTAATTGTTTGACTGATTAAAAGTTTTTGTTTACAAAATAAATGTGTGTGTACTGTGTATATTTATTATGCATATATAAATACACAAACATACATGTAT
>NW_015506010.1:984042-990045 GCF_001515645.1 Sinocyclocheilus grahami
TATTTAAAAAATATTTACATGTATTTATATATTTATGTTAAAATAATAATATAAATAATAATAATATAATAACATAAATAATACATCTTCATATTTTATATATAAACAAAATATATACATGCATGTGTGTGTATTTATATGCACACATATATATTTTGTAAACAGAAACTTTTATTTTGTAGGCGATTAATCTTTTGACATGCTGCAGCACTAATAAGTTTACAAATCATGCACAATGTTTTGAGGTCATAACATAGTATTGTGCAATCATAATTAGTGTGAAAAATAAATGTTGTTTGCGTTTTACTCCCTCTAATCTATGCATTTGGCATTTTTTGCAAGTAACAGGGTTGCAGATTTAGCTTATATTAAGGCTACCCTTATGAAAAGTTTATTCAAGTGTGCTATTAGTATACTTCTTTTAAACTAAAAATAGGAAAGTATACTTTCAGTCTAATGTTTATGTACTTCTCAGAAATATACTTAAAATTACATTTAAGTATACTTGACTTATACTAAATAGAAATATAATAAGTCTAAATATATTTGAGCTATACTCAGAGAATGTTTTCATTGTTATACGGTAGGGGGCGCTAGTACACATCTTCTGTACAGAATTTCCAAAACACAAGAGAAGAAAAAAACAAAACAACAGATGCTTCCACATGTAATCTAACACGATCATCAGACATAAAACAGCATCAAAACTGTGTAACGTTATGGAATAAAATGTCGACCAATGAAGAGGTAATAATGACTGTCAAGCTTTGGGGTGTTGATCGACTTTATCTACATTTTGATTATCATTCTGAATCCAATTAATAGTCATTTTTCAGCTTTTTGTTCAAAATCTTGTTTATTTCTTTATTTATAAAACTTACCCCTAGTGTTTATAAAAAAAGAATGCAGGAAGCTAGAATAAAATGCTTTCTTTCTTTTGATGTTTTGTATGTTCAGATATTCATATAACAAAATATATACAAATTAATACCTAAATAGGGACGAAGTAGTATACTTAAAGTATGATGTAAAGTTCCCTTTTAGTCAGTCACGTTCTACGTTACGTCAGTCGTGACTGACGAAGTGGGATTTCGCCCGAGAGCCCAATTACCTTCGAGTGTAAACTAAACAAACCAAAGACAGTTGGCGTGCGTGTTTCGCCACGCGCACCCCGCCCCGCAGCGCGAGTATAAAAGGAGAGCGCGTGCAAACGCACATTAGCTTTTCGCTTCGGAGCCGAGCCTTCTACAAGACGAAACTCCGCGAGTGTTTGGAAACAGCTGGCGATGGTGCTACGGCGTGTCAGCGGGGGTTGCCCTCCAGGCTGCTGAAACCTCGGCGAGCTGCAGCTGCCATTCTGCGGTCTCGCCGTGACCTCCCATGGGCGCTTCAGCGCTCTCTCTAAAAGAGTGTTTTTCCTTTTCAAAAAAAGAGCAATTTCTACTTGGTCATCAGGTTTCTCAGAGGGGCAAGGAGGTTAGATCCTCCACGCCCTCACCTGTTACCCTCTTGGGATCTCCCCTCGGTCCTGACGACCTTGAAGAAGGAGCCCTTCGAGCCTCTGGAGTCGGTAGAGCTTAAGTTTCTGTCGTTGAAGACAGTGCTCCTCACCGCATTGACCTCGGTCAAGAGGGTAGGGGACCTGCAGGCATTTTCGGTCGACGATTCGTGCCTAGAATTCGGAACGGGTAACTCTCACGTTGTCCTAAGACCCCGGCTTGGATATGTGCCCAAAGTTCCCACAACGCCTTTTAGGGATCAGGTGGTGAACTTGCAAGCGCTGCCCCGGGAGGAGGCAGACCCAGCCATCGCTCTGCTCTGTCCCGTTCGCGCTCTGCGCATTTACGTGGACCGTACGCGGAGCTTCAGGACCTCACACCAGCTCTTTGTCTACTTCGGACGACAGCAGAAAGGAAAGGCTGTCTCCAAACAAAGACTTGCCCACTGGTTAGTTGAGGCTATAGTCTTAGCTTACCTACCTCAGGTAGGCAGTAACACTGGACCCGCTCGGTGTCGATCACGCTTGCTGGGCCATTCCCTCTAAGGACCGGATACGTGCGCTTTTCTGCTTCTCAGTTCAGTTCCCCCCCAGGCGGGTTGAGTCTACCGCAGAGACTTCCATATGTAGTACTGCCCTGGGCCAGTCCATATGTGTATTCCACATGATACCTCCTATGCGCAGGATGTGGCTTCTGTAGCGTTCCCAACTGGGTACGCTTTCCCAGTGTTTTCCAATGTACCACTGTATGGAACAGCAGTCGCGGACACCACTGCCTAGCCGCTGTCCTATCTTCCGCCCCAGCTGGTGTGGGGGGACTTGCCGGCTTCCGCAGGGCACTGGAGGGGGTCAGCAATAGTGGCGTTTTCCATATGGATCCCAATTCGTCAGTCACGTAACGTGATGTAACATAGAACGTGACTGACTGAAAGGGAACGTCTCGGTTACTTGTGTAACCCTCGTTCCCTGAAGGAGGGAACGGAGACATTACTTCCCGTCACCACAGTTGCTGTACCACTGCTGTACAGCCGGGGCACATAGTCTCGGCTCCTCAGCGAAAAACTGATGTGCGTTTGCACGCGCGCTCCTTTTATACCCGCGCTGCGGGGCGGGGTGCGCGTGGCGAAACACGCACGCCAACTGTCATTGGCTTGTTTAGTTAACACTCGAAGGTGATTGGGCTCTCGGGCGAGATCCCAATTCGTCAGTCACGACTGACGTAACATCTCCGTTCCCTCCTTCAGGGAACAAGGGTTACACAAGTAACCAAGACGTTCACTTAAATAAAACTTACGAGTATACTTGCAGTATAAAAGTACTAAACTAGTAGTTTACTGAGACTATAATTAAAAGTGTACTAAAAATGCTACAAGTATTTAATTAGTAAACAATCAGTGTACCTATAAGTTCACTTTTAGTATAGTTGCAGTACAAACTAAAAACATATATGTAAACTAATTGTGTACTCAAAGTTTACTTCTGTTATACTAAAAGTATACTTAAACATATACTTTTATATACTAGAAAGTGGGCCAATTAATCCGAAGGAGGATTGAAATAGTACACTTACAAGTATACTACTAGTACACTGATATTTGTATACTTACTACATAAAGTATACTTAAAAATATACTTGAACTTTACTTAAGTATACTTAATAAAATAAACTTGAAGTATACTACTTTTTGGTAAGGGTAGCTAGTTAGTAATCTAAAGGATCCAAATATTAAACCGTAAATATAAATATTAAATGTTAATATAAAAACAGTTGAATGTTTGAGCTTGATTAATGAAGTAAGCACTATCTGTAAAATTTAGAAAATTAAATGAGATAATATATTTCCCATCATGTTTTGATAATGATCAAAATGAGGCCATTTAGTAGTCACAATTTTATTACAAATATTTTGTATTACAATGAATAGCATATTATTAAGAATGTCCAGTGAGGAAGGACAGCAAAAATAAATAAATAAAATAAAATAAATAAAATAAAAAATGAATGAATGAAATGAAATGAAATGAAATGAAATTAAATGAAATGAAATTAAATTAAATTAAATTAAATTAAATTAAATGAAGTGAGTGAGTGAGTGAGTGAGTGAATGAATGAATGAATGAATTAATACATAATACATACATACACATTTGTAAGGCTGTAACTCAAGTCTACCCCAGTGTGCATTAGCATAAATGTAAATGTGCTCTGAAACACTGTAGAACTTTGCAAAGTAGCATTTATACATTTGCCCTTAGCAAGATGCACCGAAGGCAATTACTGGAAATTACAGTGCCACTGTTAACAGCTCCAAAAGCAAATGATCATTCCCTCTGAGACAATGATTGCAACAAGCCTCCCAAACAGCCTGCATGGGAGCCGTTGGAACCAAGACAAAGATGCAGAGATGGTTATAATAATTACACTTCTGAGTGTTTATGGATTAGCCCATATGGTGAAACCGTATTGATAATTTTCTAATCCAACTGCAAACGCTAATTACTCAACAGTCAGTCCTCAGAGAAGACTTAGCAGTCCATGAACAGACATAAACAGGCAGTCACTAAAAATAATCAGTCTTTAAATGCTTTTAAATATGTATTTTTCTTTATAAAGATTGTACTTCCTCTTTCAGTTTAATATTCAGACAGTTATTCGTAGGTTGATTTCCCCTAAGAGTCTAAACACTGTGGCTCTATCAAAACATCGCTCTGTTTCTTTGAGCCAAGGAGGTCTATTATACCTGGAGAGAGCTTGTCATTAACATTCCCATTCATCTCAATGGCAGCTGCTCGGCTGACGCATGCAGGTCCCACTGGAAAAACACTATTTGAATTCCGCCATCTTTGTTCACGAGCAGTCAATGCTGGACAAAACTGAGCCAATCACGTGAGCTGTAAATGCCATGTGGCTAATCACGTTGGAAAATGTTGTTATGACACTGCTGATTGGCTGATAAAGCCACAAGAAACACAAACAGTCTCAAACCGTTCAACAGAGACTATGCTGTCCAGTTTGCATCTTGTTATATTTTAAATCCAGTTCAGTGAGTCAAAAACAAGACAGATGATGTTACTTCTGGTCAGAAGTCACACTACAAATAATCATTATCCATCACTGTGATGGACTTAAACCATGTTATATAAACAGTTGAATGTTTGAGCTTGATTAATGCATTAAGCACTATATTTGTAAAACATACAAAATTTTCACACTGTTGCATGATTATAATTGTTGGATACAGCTGAGAAGGTCATTCTGAATATTGAATATTTTCAGTAAAGTAGGTAGTAAAGTACTTAAGAAATAACCATGCTTTAACAGGTCTATGTCACAATGGAGAATCGAGTTGTAGTCTTTGTTGATCACTACAATGGCCTGTGGCTTGTTGCATGAAGCTAGTTAAACTAACTCAGTTTCAGAGTAGGTTTAGAGTTGAGGTTACACTTTACTTGAAGGAGTTGACAGCTACATCTTTAACAACACAATGAAAGTGAATAGCGGGCACAACAATTCCAGTGCAGCCATTGATATACAGTACATGGGTACAGTATGCATCACATGACTAACCATGCATCATCGTTTTAGAATTCAGTAATTTATTTAATTAATAATTTATATAGGTTCACAAAGAGCTTTAAAGGAATCATGTTTACAAGAAGTTACTTTTATTTATATGTATATTTATTTAAACTAATTTTTGTTTAATGCATTAAGGAAATAATACAAATGATACATACGTCATGTAAAATAAATACAATAAATAATTAGCAGAAAAAGCCGAACAAGAGTGTTATGTTCTTCAGAGAGAATCTTGACTTACTGAACTCCGCCGCTCAGACAATAATTGGAAGACACGTCGATGTGTGTAACGCTTCTGTTTTGCCGGGGTGAACTCTGTTGCACAATCACCCTGCACTATCCGCATGGGGATGAATGATTGCATTCATTTAGCCATTCAAAAATATCTGGCAAAGTAACCATGGTGAGCTATTGTTAAGTATAGCAAATGCATAATACGTTTCAGAAAAAATACATAGCAGTGTTCTGTGGAGTTGGAAAAGTCATGCTGACAAATCAATGTTACTCTCTCTTCTATTGTCACAAAAAAGAACCTATACAGTGCACACACTAGAATATATTAAAATGTTTACACTGTTCTTTTTCTTACAATAGCAGTTCAAACTCTAAAAAGTAAAAATGAATGAATGAATACACAAAAATTAATATATATATATAAAAATAAATAATTAAAAAATAAGAAAATACACTTCAGAGAGGGAACTATTCAACCATTGTTTGAAAAAGCCCGTTTCTATTCAGTATCTGACTGAATCCAGTTGAATTACCCAGATTATAACTACATTTTGAGATATATATATATATATATTACATATACACTATTTCAAAGTAAATGTAACACCTCTCCTCATGAAAACTAGAGTTCAAAATTAAATTTTTAAATTTTTATTTCTTATAGTGCAAGAGAAATATACAGATTAATAAT
>NW_015506010.1:990607-991161 GCF_001515645.1 Sinocyclocheilus grahami
GGAAAAAATAAAAATGGGTCTTTAATGTTTAAGCATGGGATATATGATGGCAGTTTACTATGTTCCATTGTGGTTTCTTTCAGCATTAAAACTGGAACGAGGTGGTGAGGTCAAGAAAATGTAATCAAGCTGCTAAAAAATTAGTATTGGAATTACATAATGAGCATATTACATGGAGAAGTAAGAGGAAAGAATAACATGAATGAAAAAAAAAACTGCATGGCGGAAAAGGAAAATGTGAAACTGCTAACATTCAAAAAAATATTCAGACCTAAATTTAAGATTTATGTATTGTAATTGCATATAATACATATAATGCGATGAAAGTCATAAGCGAAACAAGAATGATATTTCCATAATAATAAACTCTGTTATTTTTTACACAGTAACCAGGTTCATATATTTATCATCAGTAAAACCAGTTTGTCTCAATCTCAGACATTTTAACTAATTGAAACTTGCTTGCTCAACAGCTGGCCATATTTAAAAGTCCATTATTTTTAATTGATTAAATATAATTATTTAACTTAATAATAAAATATATTAAATTAACT
>NW_015506010.1:992734-993143 GCF_001515645.1 Sinocyclocheilus grahami
TTGTGGATGGACAATTGGTTTCTAGGTGCAGAGCAGCATTCTGCTTTGGTTCCCTTCTTCCCAGAGGTGCATGAGGGAGTGACAAAGTCGTGGACGGCCCCTTTTACAGCCAGAAGCCGCTCATCTCCTTCCTTCGCCCTCACTACCCTCGATGTCAGGGCGGCTAGGGGGTACGTAGACATTCTTCAGGTGGAGAGAGCACAAAGAAGAACGAGCAGTTTCCTTTTCCTCCGGGTTGCAAGGCTCGTGGGTTGACAGTGAGCGGCTTGCTGCCTCCTCACTCTCACCCACCATGCCCCCTGTCGCCAACGGCCAAGACACTGCGGCCTGGGGTCGCCATACCTCCCAACATTTCTCTAGGCTGTCCCTCCGGGGACATGGGGAGTTCTGCCGTGATGACTCAGAACAC
>NW_015506010.1:994763-995703 GCF_001515645.1 Sinocyclocheilus grahami
TTGAGCTCTCTCGGTCACCATATAAAGGGACCCAAGCTAGAGTACGTCTGTATAGAGAGACTTGGGAGTGCATTAAACATCCAAGACACCTCCCAAAACCCTGTTGCAAACATATAGTCACACACTTAAAACTCAGAAAACATTAGCAACTGCATAACAACACCCTGGTATTGTAGTGGCAAGTTTTTTATAGAGCAAAAACATTTTTCAGACAATATAAATATTTAGTTAAGTAATTATTAACCCTGTAAAGCCTGCAATTGAACCTTTTTAATAAATGAATAAAAAGTAGTATGTTTTTTGTTGAGTATTATCTAAACTGCAATGCAATACAATGATGATTGAGATATTCCAGAAACACTCCTCAAAAGCTTGATGATCATATTTATGTCATGGAATCGCTAGGCTCCACCCTCACTTCATCTCGCCACTAACCTTCCCTGGAATTCTGATTATCGTCACTTGGACCTCAGTCAATCATCTCATTAACCACGCTGGATATAAACCCACATCACTTCTTCCTCTGGTCTATGACTCGGACTGCTTAATTGTCTACTTACTGTGAATGCTTATCTCCTGTCGCCTACACTTCACCTGGAGTGTGAATCGCCGGTCTCCTTCTCCAACTCTTGATTCCATTTCCCCAATCGAGACACCTCATTACCTGTAAGACATGAAGGCTATATTAATCATCTCATCCTGTGCATCTAAGGTGTGTATGGTGCAACTCACCTGGAATGTCATCTTCATTGCTCCACTGGTTGTTGAAATTACCTTATCTGCTTACTGCCATTATTGCAGTTGTCAAGTTCTTTTTTCTTTCTTTTATTTTTTATTTTTTTAAATGTATGGATAATCAAGTAAACCTAAGCTACAGTCCAGTAAGTGTTAATCTTTGAAATATTACAAATAAAAGTTATTGTTTGCTTCAAATAAATCC
>NW_015506011.1:0-2563 GCF_001515645.1 Sinocyclocheilus grahami
CTTCTAAAGCGTTAATTAATTATAGTTCATGTTAATTGCAACATATACTAATACATCTTTAAAATGTAAAACTTGTATCTGTTAATATTATTTAATGAACCTTAGCTACCATGAACTTACGTGTAACAAAGATTCATAAATACTGTAACAAACGTATTGCTCGTCGTTAGTTAATGCGAGTTAATGCATTAAATAAGGAAGGTTACCGTAAAGTGTTACCGCATAATTTGTGACAATGTTGATTTACAACACAGTAATCAGCATTCAAGCTCACGCTAAATCCCTCACAATGGAAATAGCAGAAAAAATCATTTAGAGGCAGAAATGTGAAGTGTACTCAGATAACTGCATAAAAGCACTCACAATTATTCTGCAGTTAAAACATGTGTATCATTTGAGCTTTAGATCTGTTTAAATCATAATTTTGTAATTGTTTTAGGGTTTTATGGCATTGTCATGGCAACAAAGTTGAACAATTGCATACAAGTTTGCACAGATTGCAAGTGATTTTTCCCACACCAAACACATATCGTTTACTTCCTGTGGCTAACCTGTTTAAACAGTGAATATTATAATGTTGACACATTGGCCCCATTCGCTTGCTTGATTTGTGCTTCTTTTTAAATTAATTTGTGTGGCAATTAACATAATGCCTCAAATGCTGTTGATTGAGCTGAACTTGCACTGAACCCAGATTTGCTCCGTTCTGCATTAATTTTAGTTCACTTTCATCGGTTTTTATCTGAGAAGATCATCGGAGAATATCAGACACACACATCCACCATCATGTCAAAAAATGCAAGCCATGTATTCTCCTGCATAAACACTATCAATTCTGCACGTCGTCTCTTGTTCTGAGGCCAGGCGTGGAGAATCTGAAGGTTTGTGAACTTTCTGCTACTGTATCATGCCCAGATCTGGACACGCGTCATGCTGTGAGCACCTGGAATCCTCTGCACTTCGCTCTGTTCGCAGAAAACCATCAGCTGAAGGTCGTTCAGTAAGAGCTTCTCTGGCATTACATTGCGTCAACATAGGATAAACTGAAGAAATGCTTTAATCCAAACGTACAAACCTTTGGATTAAATGACAAAAAACATATGCATCTTTACTAATTCTGTCGTTTGCACATTTATAATTCTTGCATTGGTGATTATTGATTTTACAATTAAAACTTTTGACGCAGAGACTAAATCCTTTAGTTCCAGACAAGCTTTGTGAATTGCATGTGAGATATTCAGATACTCTTTCCTATAAACACCTTGTATATCATCACACCACTGCCAGGAATAGTGGTTGAAGTCATGACACTGCTTCTTCTCTCAGACACTGGATCGCTGAAGTAAGTGTGTGATGAAACATCAAAACATGACTCTCATTTCAGTTCAAAACACCTCAGTGCTTCTTACGACAACAAATGCAGTAGCAGTTTGATTTGAATGAGAAATAGGCTAAATCGCTATCCTGGCCACATTTGTTAAATATTATATTTGTAACATTATGCAGGAGTCACAGGAAGGATGGCCTGTAAAACAGAGTCTCTGCCAAACATGCAGAATCTGATGTGTTCAACAGGGGGCAGTACAATCCAAAAAAACCAATCAAGTCTAACATTAGACGTGGTGCGGCCTACACATGGTACGGTGCTAAACATATTGAATGATTAATTTCACTATGTATCATATAGGAATACTGATTTATTCATACAAATGGTATTATAATTTTTTTGTTTTATTTTACTATAGTATGTTTTAATGTATAAATACTTGAATTAATGCATTTAGTTAATAATGTAATATAGATTTTATATCTAATGTAAGATTGCAATACATTTATTGAAATGTATTATAGGAATATTAATGTGATGTATAAGAAAGACAAGAGACATATTGTAAATAGTATAATTTATTTACATTTATTTCATTCTTTTCCATTATTGTGTAATGTCAGTCTACTGTGTGCGAGGCTAATGAGCACATGTACTACTGTTCTCCCCGTGAATGACTCTGTGTGCCAGAGAGCGAGAAGCTGTCGCCTGTTGATTCTCTGATTAGTTCTCCTTGTTACAGATTGAGTAAAAGAAAGTGCTGAATCTCATCATCGAGTGGTCTCTGTGTGTGAGGGTGACCGGTCCAGACATGCTACACTTTGACCGTTCGCTGTTCTCTCCTGCCTTCTTGCACGCCGTGATTGGTTGATTATGTACAATGCCTGCATGCTATTGGTCAAATTATCTTCAGCATTTGCATGTTATGCGGTTGCTAAGGCATTCTGGCTATTTTTAGTGTGTTGTTCTGTGGTTGCTAAGGCCTTCTGACTGTTTTTAGTGCATTGTAATGTGGTCACTAAGGTTTTCCGACTGATTTTAGTGTATAGTAATGCGGTTGCTAAGGTACACTGTTTTTAGTGCAATGTTATGTGGTTGCTAAGGTGTTCTGACTGTTTTTAGTGCATTGTTATGTGGTTGCTAAGGTGTCCTGACTGATTTTAGTGTATTGTAATGCAGTTGCTAAGGCCTTCTGACTGTTTTAGTGCATTATTATGCGGTTTCTAAGGTGTTCTG
>NW_015506011.1:3481-10493 GCF_001515645.1 Sinocyclocheilus grahami
TTTTAGTGCATTATTATGCGGTTTCTAAGGTGTTCTGGCTGTTTTTAGCATGGTTGCTAGGGTGTTCCAAGTCTCACCATTGATAAATGTCTTAAATGCTACATCACATCCTGTTTACTTCTCGTATTATGTAAACACTCAAACAAATCCGAAACCTTCAAGTCTGCATCCCGTTTGAAATAGAATTCATGATCGATTCGTCTTTAATGATTACTTTGGCTTTTCATAAAGGTACAACTTGCGTAAGATGTTATTGTGTCTGTTATCTATAAACAAATGGCGGCGAGCATGTTGTAACTCATAGCGAATCCTAGATTTGATCAGAGAGAGTGCTGATGTAATTAATGAAAGCACAGTCCAAACAGACAGCCTTCAATTAACACCATGGCCTGTGGTTGTAATTGAATGACCCTGACGGCAGACGGCTGAAATGAAGGGATGATTTATGGTGCCGGGAGAGGACGACATGGGCGAGAGCGCCATCACTCAGATTTAAGAGCATCTCCGCTCATTAACCCAACATGTGTTTTGTGCGGGACGGGTCCCTGCTGCTTCCACACACTTTAATTGTAGAGATGTGATTGACTGCCAGGTTGCCCCGCCCACTCTCAAACCACACGCATCATTTGAGAAGCCTTTGAATATACCATCAAAACAACATATCATGTGAGTCATGCTATATGCACTAAACACAAATATATCTGATCTAGAATAACAATTTTATTGTTTTTTGTTTTTTTATTTTATGTGAAAGGTTCTTTGCATTTTTACCAGTCCATATAGCCAGATGAAAATGAAAAGAAAAAAAAAAAATATATATATATATATATATATAAATACTTCTTTTAAAGGTCTATTAATATCTAATTTCTATTAATTTCTGACAATTTTTCTTACTCTCTTTCTCTGTCTTTCTACACACACACACACACACACACACATATATATATATATATATTATATTAGGAAAAAAAATAAAAAAATTGCATAAAATCTCATACGCTCTAAAAAAAATGTAAGTAAAAAAAAATCTAAAAGCACACACACACACACACACACACACACACACACGATTAAATAGTATTAAAATATTTGAAGAAAATCAAAAATTGCATTAATAAAAAATATATCTCATACGCTCTAAAAAAAAAGTAAGTAAAAAAAATTCTAAAAGCACACACACACACACACACACACACACGATTAAATAGTATTAAAATATTTGAAGAAAATCAAAAATTGCATTAATAAAAAATATTTTTAAAAGTGTTCCTAAAAAATAGATATATTTTCACAATCGCTCTCTCTAAAGATTATTTGCATAAATTAATTCAATTTTAAAATATTACAGAAATTTACTTTAAATAAATAAGCAAATATATAAATATCTCAATAAACCCATAATAAATGTTCTTTGCTGCAACAGTTCACATATATACTGTAGGCACAAACGTTGTAGAATATAGTGACAGAATTGAGGAAACCCGGGGAATGAGATGAAAGAAGTAGGGGGTTGTTAGAACATATCAAATGAAACAGAGTCGAATGTTTCCTGCCCAGGTTTCCGCTCTAGCTTTTGGTTTCACACTGTCCAGGACCGCTTCCAGATGTGCAGCATTGTGCCTCCTGTTATAGAGACATCTCCTGAGAGACCGGAGGAATGAATAGTCTCTGCTGTGGTGTCCTTGCTCTTTATCCCTCTGACAGCTGCTGATTCCTTCAGATGAGATGCGAGAGTGTGCGCGCTGTGAGGTGGGCTGAGACGAGAGGAAGCTCTGTAGTCTGCACTAAAGACTGTAGGAGGGGATTACTGATGTAAAAAAAAAAATCTAATTTGATATAGGTTTGATAGACATAGGTCTGTTTATTTTGTTATATAATGAAACCGGTTTGGGTACAAAAATGAAATGCCTGTGAAACAAAGACCACTATAAACACCCTATACTCGTCAGCAGTGCTGGGGAAAGTTACTTTTAAAAGTAACGCAATACAATATTGCGTTACTCCATGAAAAAGTAACTGATTACGTTACTTAGTTACTTTTTTATGGAAAGTAATGCGTTATGTTACTTTTGCGTTACTTTTTAAATCTGGACAGGGCTTGCTTGTTTGTTTTTAAAATAAAAAAGTTTTATTTTTGGCAAATATAAAAGCCTTTTCACACCAAAAGTGAAATGACTAAGCCTCAGGCTGAAGGGAAAGTACAGTAGAACGCAGAAGAAGACATTTCAACACTTCAGCAATAAACAAAGACAAATGTTTGTCTAGAGTAATGTGTGCTGATTAGTACGGTTGAACCGGATCATCGAAGACATTGGTTAATAGAATGGGATTAAATACATAAAGCATATTTGTGTTGTTTAACATTTAATTATTGCAGGTTTGCGTCATATTCTGAGTTGCATTATTTTTATTCATTTTGAGGAATACTGAATCTGTGTGGTTTTTGTCAGTGAGATGAATGAATGATTTCTGTCACCATGGCAACACCAGAGCTGTCAATCAATAAATTGGAAAAAAAGTAACTCAGATATTCTCTTGTAAATTAAAAAGTAATGTGTTACTTTACTAGTTACTTGAAAAAGTAATCTGATTACGTAACTCGCGTTTGTCATAACAGAAGAAAATGCACAATGATGCAGCACTACTTCACAAATAGAATCTAAACTTGATGTTTTACACACTGGTCTTTTAACAACATATTTCAAGAAATGCTTCAGGAATTTAACCAGAATTTAATTTTTGACCTGGAGATGATTTTATTTTTCCCAAAATAGCTAGTTAATGTCATTGCATTAGACTAAAACTTAAAGGGATAGTTCACCCAAAAATGAATTTCCTGTTCATTTACTCACCCTCAGGCCATCTAAGATGAAGGAGACTGTTTTTCTTTTAATAGAACAGTAAAGAAACATTTGAGCCGAAACGTGCTCCTTGGTGATTCATAAA
Organism: Sinocyclocheilus grahami; assembly: GCF_001515645.1. Classification (NCBI taxonomy): domain Eukaryota; kingdom Metazoa; phylum Chordata; class Actinopteri; order Cypriniformes; family Cyprinidae; genus Sinocyclocheilus; species Sinocyclocheilus grahami. Next base: position 6,431 of record NW_015506011.1, read on the forward strand.
ATGCAAGTCAGCGACTGCCCGTTTTTGAGAATTAAAAAAGCTGATCAAGGAGCACATAATGAATAGCTGTGGCTCCTGACATGGCTGTACCTGATCCTGTGATGAATGAATCTTTCAGTGCTCCAGTTGCTCCAGCAGTCACTGAACTGGGGTTCGACTCGGACCGAACCCCGACACTTTCTGGTTTCTCAGTGTTTATGTAAAAAGGTGAGCTGATGAAGACTAGTTTATTCACTTCATATGCTTTAGACACGCAAAACATCCACGTTTCACATCATCATTGGGTGCTTTAATAATATAACTGCGTATACATTACATCACTGCGTGATTATGTAAATTAACCAGTGAACTGAACCGGTTCATTGAAACGAACCAGTTCGCAGAAAAGGTTTTATTCACAATTTGTACAGTGTCCCAAATTTTTTTTTGGAATCAGGTTTGTGTATATATATATATATATATATTCGATCTGTATGCATGTTCGTTTTCCTGTTTAATCTTCAAAAATATTATTAATTTAATAACATTGTTAAATGTAATCTCAAAATAAATGTAAATTTTTACTGTACTTTTTGTTGTTATACCTAAAATGACTTTTTTATTATTTTTAATGCTTTATTTTTATATATTTAGACAAAATAGTTTAGAATTTATAATATTGGCTATTTGGAGTAATTATCAGCTTATCAGCCAGATTTTTTTTTATATCAGTGCATCCATATCCATAACTTTCTCATATCTCTGAAATATCCAAAATAACCAGTAAATGTGTATAAAAAATATATGTTAATGTTTTAAATTCATAGGACATAATTCTTCAAGAGTGTGAGCTGTAGACTGTGTTTAATAATGGCATAGCCCTGGAGTCAGATTGGCATAGCCAGAGACAGATCCCAGTGAAGACCTGGTCTCCTAGACGACCACCGGGACAAGACCACAGGAACCAGTTGAGTCCTCTGCACAATCTGACTTTGATGCAGCCTGGAGTAGAACTGCTGGGTTCGTCTGGTCAGAGGCGAACTGGCCCCCGACTGAGCCTGGTTTCTCCCAAGGTTTTTTCTCCATTCTGTCACCGATGGAGTTTTGGTTCCTCTGGCTTGCTTAGTTGGGGACACTTGATATCGTCGACTTGATTGCACAGATATTTAAACTGAACTGAGCTGGATGATAACATCACTGAATTCAATGATGAACTGCCTTTAACTGAAAATTGAGTGTTTGCTATTATCATTTTGCATTATTGACACACTATTTTCCTAATTAATGCTGTACAGTTGCTTTGACACAATCTGTATTGTTAAAAGCGCTATATACTGTAAATAAAGGTGACTTGAATTGACTTGCTCATCAAGGCTGCATTTATTTGATCAAAGATACAGAAAAAACAGTAATATTGTGAAATATTATTACAATTTAAAATAACAGTGTTCTATTTTAATATACTTTAAAATATAATTTATTTCTGTGATGCAAAGCTGAATTTGCATGCACAGTTTTAAGGCAGCTTTAATTGCCTTTTTGGTAACTTAATGACTTAACTTAAACGACACTGCATGCTCATAGTTTCTTTCGCGCTTTGATATGAAATGATACAGGCTACAGTGCACGCCGGCGCATTTGTGCATGCAATTGAAGAGCACGGGCTACGAACACAGTATACCAGCTGACAGGACAGGAAAACATGCTAATTTTGACAGCACTAATATATATATATATATATAGACTGAACGACAGAGCCATATATATGTTGTTATATGAAAGAGCGGAGAATGGAGTTATTATGCCCACTATTCTTTATTCTCGTTTGAATGGGGCTCTCCGTTGACGGATAAATGATCCGAAATTTTACGCTCATCACCTCTTTCTACAATAAACTTTGTTGTCACTTCTTTCATTGCTTTTATTAGTGCTGCTCTTTGTTCGCTTATCTCTTGTTCTTGAGCAATGGATGACTGTGAATGTCCGAGACTCACTGATACAGAGGATCAGAATCAGATCAGGAGTGAACAAAACAGTGACGAGTCTTTGAGTCAAATGAATAGAATCAAACGATTCGAATCCAAATAGATTCCCAACCTTTTCTCTCCCAGTCCTAATATAAGATGCAAAATAATCAAACAAGATAATACTTCTTTTAAACACAAACTTCATTAAAATTATATAGTTTGTTATGCTAAAAGCAAGAAAAATAATATTAGCCAATGGGCTAAGAAAGATAAACCTATACCTATACATATTGTAATATACCCATACATTTTCTGAAAACACAATTCCTAATATCTTACACAATCTTGCTTCTAAAGTACAGTACATTTTTGAAAATGTCTTTATTTATATATTTATTATAATCATCATCATTGCAACGCAGATTTATATATTTTATCTTTATATTTGCAGTTGTTGTTTTGAGGTTGTTGGGTCACACATTAAATCAGTACTGCAATTTTTCACTCCCATATTTGCCTAAAGCACATATAATATTGATTGTTGTAAGCCAGTTTCAGTCTTGGTGCGAGCAGACATCAGTGATTGTTAGAAGTGGCCAAAGACAACATGTTCCTGTTCGTACAGAAGTCCATAAATTAAACAGATGAATTCTTGTTATGAATCATGCTGGTTTCTCAAGCTTTAGCCTATTCTACAACAGAAAAACTGTGAAAATTGTTATTGATTTTCAAAGCTTTGTGATACACTAAGAAAAACATAGACTGCAGTCTAAGCTGTTGAATTTGATACATTAAAAATCATATACATTAAAAATCATATTCAACACAGTAGGAAATGTTACTCTAAATGTGAGATGCATGCATCCATAAAATAAACAGAAAGAATAAGTGTTAAAAGCCATGTTGTGAAGTGAGTAAGTATCATTTCAGTATATTAGGTTGTGAAGATCTGACAGCGCTTCTTTGGAAGCAGTTGCCATATATTGCATCAGGAAACACTGAAGTTACACATATGCGAGAGGTCTGGTGGCATCAGCCTACACAGTGCAGCACTGTACTAATGGCTCGGGGAAATAGAGGTGGGCCAGGCTGACAAGGCAAACACAAAGACTGATATTTTGCCTTGCAATGAGAATGTATTAGAATGTGCGTGTAAGTCTCTGTGGGATTCGCTTTTGTTTATGGCTGCCACTGACCATGGGATAATGATAAAAGCTAATGAGAATCGAGTATGAAACAGCTTAGAGGCTTTTGGAAATGAGTTTGCATTACATTCCATTACAAATGCACACTCATTTTTTATTAATTTAGTTCCTTCTTGATATTTTATTCATTTATTTATTTTTGCAGTTGCATTCTTTGAATGCTCGTGTCTTCCAATAATTCTCAAGAATCTGGACAGAGCGTCACAGCATCTATGGCAGTGCTTCTCAACGGACTCTCTTAGTCTGCTCCAATCAGGTTATGGACAGGAAAACAAACTGCTAAATGACTAGAGGAAATAGAGAAAATGACCGTGGCATTCCCTTTTGCCAGAAAATTCAACACCCATAATGCACAAAATCCTTGAAGCTGTCAAAAGTCCACTGGATCATGCAAAATAAAGAGTTTTGCATCATCCAGTGGACTTTTGCTGACAAATAAATGGGAATATCTGCAGGTAATGCGGAGAAAGAGTTTATTTACTGTACATATACACTACTGACATTGCAACAATACAAAGCTGGTTGAAAATCAGCAGACTTGTTCTGTAAAGTCATCGAAGTATTTTTGCACAGATGCATGCAGTATGTCACTTGGAAGAAGCAGCCAATTTAGAAATATGCAAATGTGAACATCCTCAAACCACGCATGAAGCTACACCTGATTATAACTGTGGTTCTGTTACATGATTGTTGTTCATGATTGACTGTTTATTTTGCATATTTTATGACTATTATATTACATTTCTAGCTTTAGATGATTGCATTTCAGCTGAGTATGATGAGTTTTTGTGCATAAAATGCATTGAACCCAAATAACAAAAAAAAAAAACTTTTTTTTTTTATCCTGTATTTATTTGCTTGTTTACTTTTTTTTTTTTTTTTTTTTTTGTCCTATTTAAAATTTGATGCCGA
>NW_015506011.1:11445-20934 GCF_001515645.1 Sinocyclocheilus grahami
GTATATATACAGTATATATATATATATATATATATATATATATATATATATATATATATATTTTTTCTTTTTTATTTTTTTTTTTTTTTTTTTTTATGTCCGATGTAAAATTTGAAGTCGAATTTAAAATCCTGCAGATCTGTGGCCAACAGCCAACTCATTGAACCCACGCAAATTTATCTTGCATAATATTCCAAAAGAGGAACAAAATTTCATTTTGCACCCATTTGGTCCCATTTATTTAAAGGGGTCATAAAATGCATTTTCTTTTTTGCATAAAAAAAAATATTTGTAAAATTATTATTTTCCATCCTCATTTTCACTCTCTGTGAAACACACTTAGTTTAAAGGGGCGTTTCCTCTAGCAGAAACAGAAGTAAACGCCCACTGCTGTGATTGGCTGACGTCATCACACCGTAGCCACGCCCTCCTTTACAGCATATTGTGAGTTTTGATGCTCGAGATACATTTCAATTTGACTGTGAAGCTGCTGTATATTAAAAGAAAGCTGTTTGGCTATTGTGAACAGTAAAGTGGAATCGATCCCAAACGCATGCAACAGTTGAGAGATTTTGTTCTTAACAGAGAATTACACAAGGCTGCTATGTACAGCATTACTGGATAGAACTCTCTAGCAAACTGGATTCAGAGCTCACAGCTCCACATTTAATGGCATGCATATTTTGATAACCCTGTCCTGAAAATCACTTCCAGTATGACAGTTTTGATACTTCCACGTTAATTGAATCCTGGGATCGTGTGTGTCATTTGGACTTAGACACTGAATCCTGACATAACCTGACAGTAATACATTTCTCTGTCCTTTAAAGGTGTTTCAGAGATAGATTTCTCCTCATAGCAACAATATATTCTCAGTGGCATATTTATGTACATTTATGCGTATGAATACTTATTAATCATAATATATCCTCTGCTGATATATTATATTGTCTTCCGAATATGTTGTAAAGTTGCAGCTGTTATTACAGTTAACTGCAAGTGCACAATAAGCAGTGCTTTATGAGTTTCACCCCTAGACTGAAACAAAAGCAGATGTGTTTTGAGCCATTGATCAGGTGTCTGGTTTTAATTACTGTACATAAAGCTCCGCTGTGCATTGAGATAAAGCTAGTTAGCATTGGTTATAGAAAACAAAGGGGGAAAAACAACAACAACAACAACAGAGAAAAGATATGTAATGATGAAAACATGCATGAGGATAATAAGCAATCTGCAAGTGCAAAGTGTGACCAAAGAACATATGTCCATCGCTCTATCTACCACACTATCTACCACACTATCTATCTATCTATCTATCTATCTATCTATCTATCTATCTATCTATCTATCTATCTAAACAGAATCTCACATTTTGTGGAGAGTGATGTTTGCTCTGACTGCTATCTCCCACATTCCCAGAATGCCCCATTGCCACACATTTAATATTTTTCAAGGGGATGCGCTGGCTAACTCGTCATGGCTGATTGTGTGGATATTTGGCATGGATAAACACAAGCTGTGCCGCCTGCCTTCCTGCTTATGATCCGGGTTTGTTTGAGGCTCGGATAGAGGGAAATATTCCACAGTAAAGGCTTGACGATTGTCTCTGATTTCCATTCCTGTATAAACACACAGACAATGAGAGAATGAGAGCATATCCCTTTACACCCAGGGTTAATCCTTCATATTTGCCTAGAATTTGCTGACTGGAAACACTAACACAACACAGCATGCTTTTGTTACTTTATTTTTACAGTGACAACACCACAAGAAGACAGAAAATCATAGGTGGCAAAAGCAAGCAAAGCTTAGATGTTCTAGATTTCTATTATAAGACATGGATGGTTATTATTATATTTACATTTAGCAGATGCTTTTATCCAAGGCAGCTTACAAAAGAGTCACAAAAACAATTTGTCATAGAAATATTATATATATATATATATATACACACACAAAAATTACTATATATTTTACATACAAGGGTGTCAATAGAATATCCCGAATATTTTTTTAATACTTAATTGGGCCTTTATTGTTCAGCATGGACCTTTACCATTTAAATATGCTATATTATTATCATATCATATTTATTATTTTCGATTCTGAACTAGATCAAAGCTTTTATTCCCTTTGATCAACTTTCTTGATTCCCATGTAAGACTTATACACACTTCCAAACTTAAAGCCAGTTTGTTTATTTATTTTTATTTTATTTATTTTTTATTTTTTTCAAATTGATCTGGATTGAGATCACCTACAGTCATGACTGACCTATTTGCCAAAAAACAGCACAATGTCCTTTGAGAGGAAAAGCAGTGTGTCTGGTCTTTGACTCTTCTCCTATTCCTATTGAAAGATTGAGCTCCATCAGCAAGCGTCTGGAAGGATTTGTAATCTGAACATCAGCCCGGCTCTCACACTGATAAATGAGATGAATGGTGATTCGCGTCTGAGAGTGCTTGATGGGAAAACTGCGAATGGACTTCACAACATCTCTCATGCCCACTGGACAGACCAAACTCTCCACAACCCACTACAGCTGATTTGTGCTCGTGTCTGCATGGACAGCTCTGAACCTACATTCACACGGGAATAACACAATGATAGTTACTTGCTTTCTAATTTTCATAACTTCCAAGTTTAATTCACAACACAAATTGGCAAAAAAAACAACTACAAATCAAGGGAATATGATGCACTAGGATTTTGGAGTTCTCAAACCTCATCTAATAAATTCTTCAAATGGAACTGCTTATTGAACCTTTAGGCAAAATATTAAAAACAAAAAAACTACAATGTTTGCATATTTATGTTTTGTATCATATTTGATATATCAGGCTTTTACGGCCCATATGACATTGTGAGAATATGGAGGAAAAACAGCTTAATTTTATTCAGAGACTCAAACAAAAAAATGTTGAAAACAAATATGCAATACGCAAAAATATGAATTTGCTGCAGATGCTGATATTTATATGATGAAATTCTGATGCTTGTAATGTAATGTAACAGTACAGCAGATACTGACATAAAATGCTATAAATATCAGCGGTCGCTCTATATCTCCAGTAACATGTCTCAGTAAGATGAGAGTGAAATGCTCCAAACATATAATGCAGTGATTGAGAGCTGAAGAAATAAAGGCTCCTCAGAAGATGTGAGATGTTCTGGAGGCTTGTGAAGATCATTCCTCCGCTGAGGAACAGTGAAAGTAAAGCTTCTGGAAACAAACGCTCCTCAAAAGATCCTGAGGATCAGATTTGAGACTCTAAAACATGATTGATGGAGAATCAAGTAAAGCTGAGCTGCTTCAGTGCAGTAAGTGTTCATCTGGAGATATTACTGACGTTATTCTGACGCTTACTTGATCAAAATCAGTCAAGATTTGACACGTGAAGCTCCAGCTGAAGCTGGACGTTTGATCAATTAGAACTTTTACTTTAATAAATAAAATCTAAACTATCAACCAGATGACAGAAGGTGTGTAGTGGATCGTGTGCAAGAGCAAAGTTTTGTATGCAGTAGGCTTAAGATTTATTAACGCTGAGTGACAAAAGAGAAGACAAATATGTGCGCATGTTCCTGTAGGGCACTTAACGTAAACATGAACATCAATTTGATGACTTCCCACAATCCTGTACTTTCTCTTCCGAGTTCCAGAAGAAAATACAAAAGCCCTCAAGTTAGTGCTTGACTTAGAAATAATGAGTTCACCAACAGCAAGAATTAGTTTCTTCCGGCGGAGCAGAACAATCTCAGATGAAGATGAGATGGAGCGTCTATGAGAAGTTGATGTTTTTTTTGCCTCTTGACCTCAGGTAAAGTTTAATTAATGAAGTCTGGTGCTAAACTCAATAAATGACCAGTCTGTGATGTAGAACTCAGAGTTTAGCAGTAATTACCGCTCTGGATTATAAATCATCATTAAATGCCGACTCTCGCCCCAAGGTGAAGGTTCGAGGTCCTTTCCGACACTTGTTGCGGCGAGAGCTCGTGTTTGACTGATTTGACTCCTGGTTTTAATATCTCGTGACTCGTGACAGTTTCTGTGGTCTGTCAGTGGCTAGTTCCTGTAAGATCTGTGGTGTGCCTGTCTGAGTTTTCCTCATCGAAACCCTCCAGCACTCGCTCTTGATCTTGACCCACATAAAGTCTCTTTTGCCAAGCTTCAGATGAGCGGCTTTGTCACTAGCCAATTTAAAGTGAAGGAAAGTTGGCAAGTTGTATGTACATTACACACATCAGTGCGTTTTACATATATTCCTCTCAAGTCGCAGTGGGATCATCTCATTAGTATTCAGAGCTCTCCTTCTTACGGGTCTTAAACAATATTTTTGCAGCTTGATGAATATACTTAAAATGCGACACGTTTGTGCCACATTTTGTGAACTTAATTTCTTTGCATGCATTTAAGTTTGTAAAATAGATACTTAATCCATTTGTGCTGGGACTGCATGAATTATTTTTCTCGCATTAACAGAAACCAAGCAATGGATTTCTAGTTCATCACGCTTTGGGATTAAATGGAGGGAGACTAAATTTATTGGAATAAATGGAGGGAGAAAAAAATCTATTTCAAGATGAAAAAAAAGGGTGAGTGTATATTGTGTCTGTATTGTATATATATTGTATCTGTTTTTTTGGATTTATAAGTTTATGATATGGTTTTGTTTGAAGGGTTTCCGTTATGGTGATGAATGGAACTTGTGCTTCGGTACAGTTTATTGCAATTGTTATGCAAATGTCAGTGCAGCAACTAAATATATTAAATGTTCAGGCTATTTCAGTTCCAACAAGGTCTGTAAAAATATATTGCTGTTCAAAAGTTTGGGGTCAGTAGGATTTTTTCATCACGCTTTGGGATTAAATGGAGGGAGACTAAATTTATTGGAATAAATGGAGGGAGAAAAAAATCTATTTCAAGATGAAAAAAAAAGGGTGAGTGTATATTGTGTCTGTATTGTATATATATTGTATCTGTTTTTTTGGATTTATAAGTTTATGATATGGTTTTGTTTGAAGGGTTTCCGTTATGGTGATGAATGGAACTTGTGCTTCGGTACAGTTTATTGCAATTGTTATGCAAATGTCAGTGCAGCAACTAAATATATTAAATGTTCAGGCTATTTCAGTTCCAACAAGGTCTGTAAAAATATATTGCTGTTCAAAAGTTTGGGGTCAGTAGGATTTTTGTAATGCTTTTATTCATCAAGAATGCATTAAACTAATCAAAAGTGACAGTAAAGACAATTATATTGTTGCAAAAGATTCTATTTCAAATAAATGCTGCTCTTTTGAACTTTCTATTCATCTGTGAATCCTGAAAAATAAAACGTATCACGGTTTGCACAAAAATATTGTGCAGCACGACTGTTTTCAACATAAGATAGACAGAATAAATGCAGAATTCTACAAGCAGTTCTGACCAGTGGTCAGAAGAAGACTTGTTTTCGGTCTTCTTGGAGTGTCTGGAAAAAGGTACACTCCCTTTGAGCCTTCGGAGAGCCATGATAACTTTATTACCCAAGAAGTGTGACCTTGGAGAAATTAAAAACTGGTGCCCTGTGTCTTTGCTCACTGATTACAAGATACTCTCCAAAGTTTTAACTAATATGGTCAAATCTATGTTATGCAGCATCTATGTCATGGCATCGTTTCAATGTACTTGATCCACCAAAAACATCTACAGAAAGTTTTTATAGACTTTTTCTGGGATGGCAATCATTGGCTCACTCCTGCAATGCTTTATTCGCCAGTTCATGAAGGAGGCCAAGGACTGATTGATCCGAAAGCCAAAGTCAAATCAATGAGATTAAAAGTTGTTCAGAGTTTATTCCATTCTAAAGAACATACAGCATGGGAATCATTTGGTCTGGCTTTGCTCAGAACCCTTGCTGGGTTTCTTCTTGATAGGCATTTGTTTTTGATGCTGTTGCATAATGGATCTTTTATACCTGATGTAAAATTCAATGCCTCTGTTTTAGATTCTTGGACTCCAGACAAGCGTTTGACCATTTTGGTTTGAATGAGCCATTGTTTTGTCTTTTCTTTTCTAGGTGATAATGATTGCAAGTTTAACACCACTGTGGAAAAAGTTATTGAGAAGGGTTTGTCCAAAGTTGTGCATTTAATTGACACTCTAAAATGGAAATCTGTGGTAGGGTTTAGATCAGTGAGGGAAGTGGAACAGTTTGTAGATAGTTTAAAGACTGCATTTCTCTCTCAGTTCCTCCAGTTTGTTTATTGTTTTCTGGCTGGTGGACCCATACAATGTCCTTTCCCTAAATCATTTGCGTCTCCTAGAATGTGTACAGAAATTTAAAAGGGCTTCAAGAGCTTCAAAAAGAGATTGTAATCAGATATGTATAAAATCGTATTGTTATGAGGATATTAAGCATGGGTGTGACACAAAACGGAAGGAGTATCTTATGGTTCCTGATCATCTTGCTTATTTAAAGGTTCAATTCTGGAGACTTACAGTGGAGAGCACTGCATTGTGTGTTAGCCACAAATGATCTGTTTAATGCGAGTGTTTCATCTTTTTGCAATTTTAGTTTTTACCAGAGACTGTTTTTCATGTTTTTTACCGAATGATCTGTTTACTTGGAAATCTGGGTTTTGTCTTTAATAAGACACTTTTTATTTATGAATGCAAGTATTCAAAAGCACGCAGAGAGAAGTGTACTTTGGCAAACTTTATAATTGGTCAAATTAAATTAGCTATTTGGAAAACTCATATAACGGCTGTTGAAGGGCAAAACATAGATGATGAATTGGTGATCAATTTATATATATATATATATATATATATATATATGCTCTAAATCATGCTCTGAAACATTTAATTGTGTATATCAACATTCAGTCAGTGCAAAACAAAGAGAGGCACTGCAAACCAGATGAAGGACTCTAAATGTCCAGTAAAACACACTGAGATATTTCTACAGGTACACTGTAGAGTGTGAGTCCCTTCTGCTCAGCAAGGCTGCATTTATTTGGTCAAAAATACAGTAAAAATTGTGAAATAGTATTACTATTTAAAACAGCTGTTTTCTATGTGAATATCTGTTAAGCTGTAATGTATTTCTGTGATGCGCAGCTGTATTTTCAGCATCATTCCTCCAGTCTTCAGCGTCACATGATCTTCAGAAATCAGTATAATATGCTGATTATTAGAAACATTTCTGATTATTATCAATGTTGAACACAGTCGTGCTGCACAATATTTTTGTGGAGCTCAAAAGTTCAAAAGAACAGCATTGATTTGAAACAGAAATATTTTGCTTTACTGGCACTTTTGAACCATTTAATGCATCCTTGATTAATAAAAGTATTAATTTCTTTGTCTTGTTCACGTAAATAGTATTTAAAAACGCTTGCTGGTGGTCTGATGCATCATTGCACACATGCATTTCCCTGCGATTTTTATTACATCCAGAACTTCAATGTACCCTGATATAGCAAAGTCCTTTCATTTCCACTGGGATGATATCTGTGAAGTGATTGGGAAGTCTATTCAGCCACCTGTGACCCGCTGTAATGTAAGAAATCTTTCCCATCGTCTCTGAGCACAGCTTCATCCATTCAAACTTCAGAGGGCGATGCTTTAGAAACAAGCATCGCTGTTGTGACTCATAAATCATATTCAGATTAGTAACCTTAAGCCTTTTCACCTGCGTGACACACCTGAGCTTAAATTCAGTTTCATCGTATTCTCCGAAGCCATCTTCTAATCATAACTCACCATAGAAGACTGATAAATGACATGCTTATTGTAATGAGCTTCTATGATAGCAGGACACAATAATGAGCTCCGTGGCTTGCTGTGAAGGAGACACAACTAGAGCACGAAAACTCTCCATTATTGTCAAAGTTAACAAGTAAATAATGCACTTTTGCCTTTAGGGGACACAGTTAATCAGAGCTTTAGCTCAGATACTGCGAGAGAAGCGATTACAAAACATGAATGAAACTTCACTAAGCATTTTTACAGTGTATAAATATCTATACTACACTGCATTACTATCTACACACATACAGCAGAATATAAAGCTGTCAACATAGTAATAAAGTAAAAGCATTCAGGAGGATAACGCCCACTATTTTAATAACCGATCTTCTGTAAATGGCTAAGCTGCACCTAATTAAGCAAATAACTGTCCCTGAGACACCTTCAAGTCATTATATACGACTGATGAAGAGCTTTAGCATTCATTAATGCTCCGTCTCGTTCAATCGCTTGCGCTGTCTGTTCTCTGTAAAGTATCGATCTTCATGTCACATGTGTGTGTGTGTGTGAGTGTATAAACCTTTCCAGCTTTCCCATATCCACATATGATGGGTCCGTGCTGATTTCCCAAGGGTCAGGTAAAGCGTAACTGGAACATTCTTCTCGCTGATAGTTTGTGCTGTTCTTGCAGCTCGCTCCTGGCCTAGTGCTCTCTAGGACACAGATACATCAACCTAATTATGGCAATAATAAAACGTTATGTTATGTTTCCAGCAACAACTGAACATACGGTGAGCAACAGCACACTGAAATTACAAGCCTTGCTTTTCTTAAACCAAAAACATAGACAGGATTTAGGAAGAGTCTGGGACACTAAATGACGTTCATGTGTGTAAAGCGTGACGCATCTGTGACGCGCCGTTGTGAGTTTCTGCCCTTGGGTTTCAGCTTGTCAGGACGAGGACCTGTGAGCACAGACTCACGTGACGCAAAGCAATTTTTTGTATTTTTTATTTTTTTTTTCACTGTTTATAACATTTATTTGGCATATTTAAAATACATTTTGGTCACCAAAAATATATATATTTTTTTTTTTTTCTGTATGAGGAATTAGATATAGTAGAAATGTTCAATTTTATTTCTTGAAATCTCTATCACTTGAACCTCCAGTCCTCTGTGCATTACTCAGTGCTTCAGTGCTTCATACAGATTCATCCCGATGCTCCTCTTTCCATCATTTACCTGAAATGAGCTCAACAACATCTTCAGAAGCATTCAACAGATACAAAAATAGATTTCTGAAGGGAATAAGAGGGCGTTTATGAAAAAGGGGGCAACATTTCCACTTTTCAATGAGTCAGATATGGTATAACTATTTATTAATTGTACAATGCACTTTTTTTGTTCATTTTACAGCAAAAGGCTGGTAGCTGAGGCTGTTTACTGTAAATATACAGTGACAATGTTACAAGCATAATGGAATGGCTTTTTTGGTGACTGTATATTGTACACTGTTGTAAATTAAGATTATTGGTTTTACAAAAACATACTATTTCAGTTTTTCTACTGCTTTTGTGTCTCAAAATTCAATAAGTGTGTGTGTGTGTGTGTGTGTGTGTGTGTGTGTCTCTGTGTGTGTCTGTGTGTATCTGTGTGTGTGTGTGTCTGTGTGTGTGTGTGTCTGTGTGTGTGTGTGTGTGTGTGTGTGTGTGTGTGTGTGTGTGTGTGGGGGTGTGTGTGGGCCTGTGGGGGTGTGT
>NW_015506011.1:27794-31105 GCF_001515645.1 Sinocyclocheilus grahami
TGTGTGTGTGTGTGTGTGTGTGTGTGTGTGTGTGTGTGTGTGTGTGTGTGTGTGTGTGTGTGTGTGTGAGTGTGTGTGTGTGTGTGTGTGAGTGTGTGTGTGTGTGTGTATGCAATTTACCATAACTTACATCTAACCATTTAACAGGCTTTTACAGTATAATTTATAAGCAGTCGTGAAGGCAAATGAAACCATGCTTTAGTTCTGATCTATCAGTCATGACAGTGTAAAGATCTCAGTCAGTGAATCTCACAGCGTTGTGTTGAAACGTTTTCCTCTTGCAGGTGAGAAATGCAGAAGCTTCATAAACGTGGCTCCTCCTCATGAGAGAGGTACGTCTGTCACTCTTCATTATGAACTCTGTGGAATATTCAGATTATGCATGATGTTTAAAATAGGGTGGCGCTCAGCTCCTCGGTGAAAGCGATTCTCCTGATGTCCGCTCTTTTATTTTGCACATGCTCTCTGGAGGTCCAGTCACTTTTAATCAAGCTTGATTTTATTAATCTTTCTAGCAGCCGAACACCTGCCTCATTCTCATTCGTGCAGATTTATGAACATGTCAATACAGTCTCATTCCCTCCGCAGGCAGCACCAGGATCTTTAGCATGATTGTTTCTGAGTATAATTGATAGATGCACGATCCAGACTAAAGATCCATCAGATATAATGATAGTTAATCATGACGATGATGACACAAGGTGACTCCTCACTGTAATTCAGCTCATTGTGCTGTGACTCTGACAGAACTAAAGTCTAAATCAAGAGTGAGAAATAATCATCTTTAGGTTTTATATCCCAGAAAATGAAATGCATGTATCAGTATAATTCTTGTAGATTATAGAGTTTTATTATCTGTGCTTATGCATTATGATTAAGTCACTCTGTGCTTGGGTGATACATGTACAGTCCATACATATATGGGTCAATGACAACTACGAGTGCCCACCATAAATCATATATCTATATATAGAAGTTAGTACTTTATGACACATTAAACTAATCAAAAGTGACAGTATTATTTCAAATCTGTGAATCCTGAAAAAATGAAACGTATCACGGTTTCCACAAAAATATTGTGCAGCACGACTGTTTTCAACATTGATAATAATCAGAAATGTTTCTAATAATCAGCATATTATACTGATTTCTGAAGATCATGTGACGCTGAAGACTGGAGGAATGATGCTGTAAAATTCAAAATATAAAATATTATTCACATAGAAAATAGCTATTTTACATTCTAAAATTATTTCACAATTTTTACTGTATTTTTGATCAAATAAATGCAGCCTTGTTGAGCAGAAGAAACAACACCTTTCTGAAGTATTTCATTATTTTCAGTAAAATGGACAAAACTTTTGTCCCTCACAGCCTTGTTTTCATTTATACCGAGTCTGAAACTATAAAACTAGACAACATCTTCCACACTTTGGCATTTGTGTGAATATTGTCATCATCCTCTCGCTTAAAGTGCATGTGACAGCATGAAGACTTCCTCCGAACTCTATGAAATATGTAGATGCATCCGCATGCTTTCAAAGCTGAGTTCTCCTTTTAAATCTCAGTGTCAAGTTTCTGGTATATAAATATTTCAGCAGCTCCCCGAGTGCATCGTCTCATAATTTCCTCAGGGCCTGTCAGAAACTCCCTCGATACGCATCTCTTCTCTCTCTCATATCCTCAGGTGTTTTGTGGCTCTGCATCGTGGCCGAGTGTCTCTATATCTTACTGCTGGCCACCGGAGGAATCCTCATGTCCATCGAGGTGTGCCATTTTGGAAATGTCATCGAAGGACTGAAACTGAATGCCTTTGCTGCCATATTCACAGTCCTGTCAGGTAACGTGTTGCATTTCTATAACACCAAAACTGAGGATTAAGGGACTATATTTACCTCCTTAAGCTGATTTTCAAGGGGCATTTTTACCTTTATAAGGGCCAATTTTCTAAACTTCTAAACTCTCCGCTTTATAAATCACAATTAAATTAAATTGATATTAACAAAAGCCATCTTTGCTGATATTTAGATGTATTTACGCAGACTGTATAATGCAGCTCAGAGATGCAATGAATGCATTTACACCGCAGTTACAATTGCATAAATAATGTTAAGAGATTATTGCATAAATATACTGAATATAGAACTATGAAATGTTACTTTAAATATGAAACTAAAACCACCAGTAGGTGGCGACAAATCACTGCCTTAATAAGTGGATCATTGATTTACTAATGATTCTGAAATAAAGTGTGTGACTTGCTGATTTTGGAACGATGTACCAGCATAATATTACTATTTCTGCCATAAAAAAATGTGTCCAAAATGCACATCACTACATATTAACTTGAACATGAACAAATTTCATTTATTTATTGCATACCATTGTAGAAAGTATAAAATAGCGATCTGTTAGATCCACATTCAAGACGCATTGTGTTTGATTGACCAATTAAAAAAATCAAAAACAGGTGAAGCAAATATCCCTTTTCTATACTAGCTACTGCAATGCATTAAAGCCCTCTAGCAGCTGTCCTCATAGAGATGCATTACTGGTCGATGTCTATCTACCTGCTGGCTGTCCTCTGCCTGTTTCTTTGTGGCGAATGTCTTTGCATTTATGTGCTATCAGAGCCCTGAGATACATACAAAAACATCCGGCCCAAAATCCCATATAAGCCTCACAGTATTGGTTATCCAGAATAAACAATAAAAATAAGTGATCATGTTTCTGAAGGGTTACTGTAGTGAACGTGGGCTGCACTGTCCGGGATTCTGCTGATTCATGAATTAATGCGGTTAACAAGCGCTTTTTATTGTTATTATTCACTAGTGTGTGTGTTTGTGATGGTGTCTGCATACAGGCGGATCGCTGCGGTTGTCATGGAGACGTGAGGGTTATCGTCAGGCACGTGTGAGGATTCAGATGGACGTGATATTATAAGAGACACACACCACCTTTCGTAGGGAGTCTCTTTCAGCTTGCTGTTGCTGTTTTTCCACTCGATTCTGTGACTCAGCTTTATTGAGTGGATTCACAGCGGCTCAGAATGCAGACTTAGTGAGCTGTAAATAATGTGTAATTTACCTCTGTGCTTGCTATTTCTGGCGAGGTGACTTTGATTGTCCAGACGGCGGGTCTGACGCTGTTGATTATGTCCAGTTTGCCATCTGGCCAGAGCATGCTTCACTTCAACATAATGACAACATTAGGCAGAAAACCTGACATGTGCTGCTGCAGACACTCATTCATTCATTCATTCATTCATTCATTCATTCATTCATTCATTCATTCATTCATTCATTCATTCA
>NW_015506011.1:31643-44839 GCF_001515645.1 Sinocyclocheilus grahami
GAAGATCATGTGACGCTGAAGACTGGAGGAATGATGCTGTAAAATTCAAAATATAAAATATTATTCACATAGAAAATAGCTATTTTACATTCTAAAATTATTTCACAATTTTTACTGTATTTTTGATCAAATAAATGCAGCCTTGTTGAGCAGAAGAAACAACACCTTTCTGAAGTATTTCATTATTTTCAGTAAAATGGACAAAACTTTTGTCCCTCACAGCCTTGTTTTCATTTATACCGAGTCTGAAACTATAAAACTAGACAACATCTTCCACACTTTGGCATTTGTGTGAATATTGTCATCATCCTCTCGCTTAAAGTGCATGTGACAGCATGAAGACTTCCTCCGAACTCTATGAAATATGTAGATGCATCCGCATGCTTTCAAAGCTGAGTTCTCCTTTTAAATCTCAGTGTCAAGTTTCTGGTATATAAATATTTCAGCAGCTCCCCGAGTGCATCGTCTCATAATTTCCTCAGGGCCTGTCAGAAACTCCCTCGATACGCATCTCTTCTCTCTCTCATATCCTCAGGTGTTTTGTGGCTCTGCATCGTGGCCGAGTGTCTCTATATCTTACTGCTGGCCACCGGAGGAATCCTCATGTCCATCGAGGTGTGCCATTTTGGAAATGTCATCGAAGGACTGAAACTGAATGCCTTTGCTGCCATATTCACAGTCCTGTCAGGTAACGTGTTGCATTTCTATAACACCAAAACTGAGGATTAAGGGACTATATTTACCTCCTTAAGCTGATTTTCAAGGGGCATTTTTACCTTTATAAGGGCCAATTTTCTAAACTTCTAAACTCTCCGCTTTATAAATCACAATTAAATTAAATTGATATTAACAAAAGCCATCTTTGCTGATATTTAGATGTATTTACGCAGACTGTATAATGCAGCTCAGAGATGCAATGAATGCATTTACACCGCAGTTACAATTGCATAAATAATGTTAAGAGATTATTGCATAAATATACTGAATATAGAACTATGAAATGTTACTTTAAATATGAAACTAAAACCACCAGTAGGTGGCGACAAATCACTGCCTTAATAAGTGGATCATTGATTTACTAATGATTCTGAAATAAAGTGTGTGACTTGCTGATTTTGGAACGATGTACCAGCATAATATTACTATTTCTGCCATAAAAAAATGTGTCCAAAATGCACATCACTACATATTAACTTGAACATGAACAAATTTCATTTATTTATTGCATACCATTGTAGAAAGTATAAAATAGCGATCTGATAGATCCACATTCAAGACGCATTGTGTTTGATTGACCAATTAAAAAAATCAAAAACAGGTGAAGCAAATATCCCTTTTCTATGCTAGCTACTGCAATGCATTAAAGCCCTCTAGCAGCTGTCCTCATAGAGATGCATTACTGGTCGATGTCTATCTACCTGCTGGCTGTCCTCTGCCTGTTTCTTTGTGGCGAATGTCTTTGCATTTATGTGCTATCAGAGCCCTGAGATACATACAAAAACATCCGGCCCAAAATCCCATATAAGCCTCACAGTATTAGTTATCCAGAATAAACAATAAAAATAAGTGATCATGTTTCTGAAGGGTTACTGTAATGAACGTGGGCTGCACTGTCCGGGATTCTGCTGATTCATGAATTAATGCGGTTAACAAGCGCTTTTTATTGTTATTATTCACTAGTGTGTGTGTTTGTGATGGTGTCTGCATACAGGCGGATCGCTGCGGTTGTCATGGAGACGTGAGGGTTATCGTCAGGCACGTGTGAGGATTCAGATGGACGTGATATTATAAGAGACACACACCACCTTTCGTAGGGAGTCTCTTTCAGCTTGCTGTTGCTGTTTTTCCACTCGATTCTGTGACTCAGCTTTATTGAGTGGATTCACAGCGGCTCAGAATGCAGACTTAGTGAGCTGTAAATAATGTGTAATTTACCTCTGTGCTTGCTATTTCTGGCGAGGTGACTTTGATTGTCCAGACGGCGGGTCTGACGCTGTTGATTATGTCCAGTTTGCCATCTGGCCAGAGCATGCTTCACTTCAACATAATGACAACATTAGGCAGAAAACCTGACCTGTGCTGCTGCAGACACTCATTCATTCAAAGATTTCCTAACATTTCATCTGACTGATATTGATAGAAAACTACATTCAAACAAGATGACTGAACTGTAAACATCCAGATAAACATCCAAGCAAAGACGTTATCTTTATTAACAAACCACATATTTGAAGTCTAAACAAGTATATTCTCGCCTAAAAAACTCTTAAAACTACATTCTGTGACACAAAAACTGTAGTATTAATAAAAGTATAGTGGATTTGTGCTCACTGTGAGAAACACTGCAAGCGGAGTGATACAAACGGTGAAACAGTAACAGTCAGAGTGCTGTTATCACTAGAATATTGCACCGCTGGAAAAGGCTCTCAGCCAATCAGATTCGAGGACCAGAAAGATGGGGCCGGTTGCACCAGCTGTACGCAAGTTACAACTTAGCCTAGTTTTGACGTAAATGGACACTAAGTTACAACTTAAGCACTACTAAATATTTGCACCATTACACTTAGTTGAAGTGTAACTCTATATACAGTATAAACTAAATATTTACGGAAGCGACCGGTCAGGAGTATAAAAAAGCAGACTGAGGGAACTGCATCAATATGCTCTTCTTTCACCTGAAAACCTTCAATGCTTTAGACTTATATGATGCTGCTGACATTTACACTCACGTACATATTAAGAGAGAGAACAATATATGAATAAACCTACTTTGTTTCTTTTTTAGTGCTTCTTCGACACCCATCTACAGCGCACCTGGTCTGTGTTGCGCTGCATATCAAATGATTTTAAATTATTCTTATGTGTTTTTTTTTTCTTTCAGTATTTATTGATCCTTATTCAATTACAGTTTCTGAATGTTATTTACATGTAAAAATAGCTTACCTATAGGCTAATGCTATTCATGATTAAGTAGTATCATTTCTAATGGAGACTTATAGACTTATGTAGTTATGTGAGGCAAAAGAAGTGAGAATGAAGGATAAACAAAAAAACACTAGCTTTCTATTTTTTCTATTTTTCTATTCTTTTTTTTCTTTGTGTGTGTGTGTGCGTGTGTGTGTGTGTGAGAGAGAGAGAGAGAGAGAGTGTGTGTGTGTGTGTGTGAGAGAGAGAGAGGTTATCGTCAGGCACGTGTGAGGATTCAGATGGACGTGATATTATAAGAGACACACACCACCTTTCGTAGGGAGTCTCTTTCAGCTTGCTGTTGCTGTTTTTCCACTCGATTCTGTGACTCAGCTTTATTGAGTGGATTCACAGCGGCTCAGAATGCAGACTTAGTGAGCTGTAAATAATGTGTAATTTACCTCTGTGCTTGCTATTTCTGGCGAGGTGACTTTGATTGTCCAGACGGCGGGTCTGACGCTGTTGATTATGTCCAGTTTGCCATCTGGCCAGAGCATGCTTCACTTCAACATAATGACAACATTAGGCAGAAAACCTGACATGTGCTGCTGCAGACACTCATTCATTCATTCATTCATTCATTCATTCATTCATTCATTCATTCATTCATTCATTCATTCATTCATTCATTCATTCATTCATTCATTCATTCATTCATTCATTCATTCATTCATTCATTCATTCATTCATTCATTCATTCATTCATTCATTCATTCATTCATTCATTCATTCATTCATTCATTCAGAAAGATTTCCTAACATTTCATCTGACTGATATTGATAGAAAACTACATTCAAACAAGATGACTGAACTGTAAACATCCAGATAAACATCCAAGCAAAGACGTTATCTTTATTAACAAACCACATATTTGAAGTCTAAACAAGTATATTCTCGCCTAAAAAACTCTTAAAACTACATTCTGTGACACAAAAACTGTAGTATTAATAAAAGTATAGTGGATTTGTGCTCACTGTGAGAAACACTGCAAGCGGAGTGATACAAACGGTGAAACAGTAACAGTCAGAGTGCTGTTATCACTAGAATATTGCACCGCTGGAAAAGGCTCTCAGCCAATCAGATTCGAGGACCAGAAAGATGGGGCCGGTTGCACCAGCTGTACGCAAGTTACAACTTAGCCTAGTTTTGACGTAAATGGACACTAAGTTACAACTTAAGCACTACTAAATATTTGCACCATTACACTTAGTTGAAGTGTAACTCTATATACAGTATAAACTAAATATTTACGGAAGCGACCGGTCAGGAGTATAAAAAAGCAGACTGAGGGAACTGCATCAATATGCTCTTCTTTCACCTGAAAACCTTCAATGCTTTAGACTTATATGATGCTGCTGACATTTACACTCACGTACATATTAAGAGAGAGAACAATATATGAATAAACCTACTTTGTTTCTTTTTTAGTGCTTCTTCGACACCCATCTACAGCGCACCTGGTCTGTGTTGCGCTGCATATCAAATGATTTTAAATTATTCTTATGTGTTTTTTTTTTCTTTCAGTATTTATTGATCCTTATTCAATTACAGTTTCTGAATGTTATTTACATGTAAAAATAGCTTACCTATAGGCTAATGCTATTCATGATTAAGTAGTATCATTTCTAATGGAGACTTATGTTTACCGTTAGTTATGTGAGGCAAAAGAAGTGAGAATGAAGGACTACTTTGTTTCTTTTTTAGCGCTTCTTCGACACCCATCTACAGCGCACCTGGTCTGTGTTGAGCTGCATATCAAATTATTTTAAATTATTCTTATGTGTTTTTTTTTTCTTTCAGTATTTATTGATCCTTATTCAATTACAGTTTCTGAATGTTATTTACATGTAAAAATAGCTTACCTATAGGCTAATGCTATTCATGATTAAGTAGTATCGTTTCTAATGGAGACTTATGTTTACCGTTAGTTATGTGAGGCAAAAGAAGTGAGAATGAAGGATAAACAAAAAAACACTAGCTTTCTATTTTTTCTATTCTATCTAGTTTTTTTTTCTTTGTGTGTGTGTGTGCGTGTGTGTGTGTGTGAGAGAGAGAGAGAGAGATGTGAAATGCTAGTGTTTTATGATGTCCAGCTGAGCTGTAGTTCAGCACTGCCTCCTGCTGGTGACAGAGAGGTCAGTCTGTAACAGTGTTTGTCTCTGGTCTCGGACACAGGTCTTCTCGGGATGGTAGCACACATGATGTTCACTACAGCATTCCAGCTGACCGTCAGTCTGGGCCTGGAGGACTGGAAACCACAGAACTGGGACTACAGCTGGTCTTATATGTACGTTCACTCACGCCATGTGCTCAGGGATGCTTGTCTTAAGACTTTTAACAGCTCAAGCACTAGAAGCAATGCATTGCAAATGCAAAACTGATATGAAAAACGCTTGAATGTGAGCTCAAAATATAATAATATAATATATGTAATATAAGTCTTATAGTTCATAGTACAATAATAGAATTGATTAACTTGATCTAAAAAAAAAAAGTACACAATACTTGGTAAAGTTAAATAAGACACATAACATAAGGCTTATATTTTAATACATTTGTATTTATAATTTTCTTTTTCTTTTTCTTTTTCAAATATTCAAGTAACTACAAGAACTGGGACTACAGCTGGTCTTATATGTACGTTCACTCATGCCATGTGCTCAGGGATGCTTGTCTTAAGACTTTTAACAGCTCAAGCACTAGAAACAATGCATTGCAAATGCAAAACTGATATGAAAAACGCTTGAATGTGAGCTCAAAATATAATAATATAATATATGTAATATAAGTCTTATAGTTCATAGTACAATAATAGAATTGATTAACTTGATCTAAAAAAAAAAAGTACACAATACTTGGTAAAGTTAAATAAGACACATAACATAAGGCTTATATTTTAATACATTTGTATTTATAATTTTCTTTTTCTTTTTCTTTTTCAAATATTCAAGTAACTACAAACCAAATATGTTTATACTGCAGACCCGTAATAATATGAACTTTATTAATTCATTACTATATAATAAATTGGAATTTCAAGAAGGACATTTTGAGATAGAAGTCATAATTATGAGAAATAAAGTCATTCATACTGTTTGCAACAGCTTGTGTATCCTGTGCCTAGTACTTCCGACATGCATGTTTTTTGAGTCTTGCAGGTCCATCATCTGTCCTTGATGATGCCTGATTGTTTAATAACTATAGTTAAAAGAGCGATGCTGATTTGAAACCCTCTTGACGTTGTTTCCTCCAGCTTGGCCTGGAGCTCGTTCACCGCCTGCATGGCCTCCTCAGTCACCACCATCAACAGATACACTAAGACTATTCTGGAGTTCAAACACAAGCAGAGGAACATTGAGAAGAACCTGAAGATCAAGCAGAAGCTACTGGACCTGGACTCTCCAGACCAGGTGTGGGACATGTACATCAGCTCCGTCCCCAGCACGGCCGAGGAGTTTCTGGACCTGTCCCGTTCTGGACGCAAGCTCTCCGCCAGTTCAGTCTTCCTGGACCTCAATGACCTGCCGTCTGCACAAGCAGAGGAGTACTGCTGAAGTCTCGCTCTTCTAGCGTCTTTATCAGAGCCGTGGCCATGCAATAAGGTCTCATGACTGTGCTCTTGCATAACGTTTGGTTTGATGTTGTGCTGCCGTCTGAAGGTGATGCTGTGAGTTTTAGTTCGTTGTTAATGTGCTGCTGACGTTGTGTGCGTAAGACGTATTGTGGAGAACTGGGATGAATGAACGATTTGAATTAATCGAACCATTGAAACTGCATTAGAAACATTCTGAGAGCTGCCACTGATTCAGTAGAAACAGTAGATCTTTTGCTTTAGAAGTCCAATTACCAAATCGATCCGGAGGGTCTTTTAATGAGACACAGATTACGTTCCTGAGTGCCTTGGTTTGAGCTATTGATCTTGGTTCTTTAACCGTAGCATGCAAAAGTCCTGGAACGGTTTATTTTATAGCCTATTTGATCATCCGTAATATGAAGTAATGTAAAGCTAACCATTTCATTTAGCTCTATTTCGTTAGCTTCTCAGCTCTGAAATATAAGAGAATCATTTTGCTTTTGAGTTTGCATTCTAGTGCAGTGATCTATAAGAGTGTGAAAAGAACAAAAGTGTAATTCTAGATCAGCTAAGCACAAGCGAATGTCTGGGATAGAAGAAGTGGCTTTACTGTGTGTTGCTGTGTTTAGGATGAAAGAACGTGATCCATGAGCTCAAGTGTGTTTGGGTTCTGTATATTTGACCTCATTTCAATCATAAGAATAGATAACACTGATTTATCCATTAATCTGTCTATGAGTCTTTGATCTGCCTAAATGAACTGTTTATATTTTATGTGAAACATATAGAAGATGCAAATGCTTTTTTACAGTACAAGCTGTTAGTACAAGCAGCACTCCTTCTAGACTAATGGTGTTAAATGCATGTCAGCTCGTTCATGTTTAATTTGATATTTTGTGTTCTCATAAGTGAGCGAATTGCTGTATTCTTCATTTCTTTGACTTTATGTTGATGAAATGTATGTTAAATAAAAAATATTTCACAAAAGCAGACAGGCATCGAATAATAATGATCAAACAATGCATTATAATAATTAAGAACCTTCATAACCTGAAATGAGGAGATTTTCTTCTGTCGATGTTCTGCTTGTTTCGGCCAGATGGTGGCGCTGCAGACTGTTTTTCTAATACGATCTCTAATGCACTGCTTTAAATCCACACATTATATATTACATATATTATTTAAATAGTACATCATTAATAATCAATGACTGTTTGCCATGAATAAACTATCCAAAGGTCATGTGGTACAACAACCTCAAATGTCATTGGACAAAGTGGCTCGTGTGAGCATAAACATGTGAAACATAAACAAATTAAAGAAATATATTATTATTGCATTCACGTTTATATTAATATCCATCCATTTTTGGGTACAAACACCTACACAGGAACTTAAAATAACTGATTGGCTTTAGTGGGCTGCATTTCAGACTAGTGCAGATGCATGCATGCAGAGGGAAGTAGCATCTACATCTGAACCAGTTACAGCTCACAATCAAAACCAGTTTGAGCCACTGGATGTGTAACGTGATTGTAGATGAATGCTTCTTTCTGTTCAGTGTAAATACTGCAGCAATGACCAATATGCCTATGCTACACAGTTTATTTCAGACTCTTTTCGATATGAACGATGCTTGACCGAGCAGCATAATAGAAAGACATCAAAACTGCAAGAGCAGAAAAGTGCTACTTAAACCAAAGATTTAAGGTCATTGCTATCAGTTCCCTCAGACGGAGCCACACCGATGGTATGAGAAGACTGCTGTGACCCTCTATCTATCTGCAGACGCATTGATTTGAACTGCTACGGGGCCATCGACCGTCCTTAGATAGGGTTTCTCGAGACTTCGACCCCATTCAGACCAGCTCACGCAGTATAGAGCCATTAGAGAAGTTCACTGCCATCCAAAGTCCATGCCTGCCATTTGGTAGAACTTGAGGTTGTGAGGCAGGTAGAATTCCCTCAGTTTCTGAATGACCTCCGGGTCGATTCTGGGATGCGTTCTGCCTTTGGTTTTGCCCAGACAGTGGGGTTTGCTACCGCCTTCTGGCTTTTTGAGGCAAGGGAAGCCCTTGGTCTTGTTGAAGTAGAAGTGTTTATCGGTGATGATCCTCTGCAGGCCGAGGAAGTCCTGCACGCGGCCCAACTCGCCCGCCGGGTCACTTATCAGCCTCTCTCCGTGGACGAAGTGCATCTGCGAGAGCGGAAAGTAGGCCAGCCAGCGCTGCAGGTGTCTGGCGTACAGCCCGATGTACAGCGGGCTCCAGAGGGAGTCTATGTGTCCCGTGGATCGGTTCTTGAATGCCAGGCTCTCGAAGCTGGGGATGCCGGGCGTCTTGGAGGTGATCTGGGTGTAGTCGGACACGGCGCGGGTGACGGGGTCTCGCACCACCACCATCAGCTTGATGTCGCGAGACATGGCATGGATGCGGCCTGGGGTCTCTGGGGTGACGAAGTATCTGGGTGTCTTCTCCATCACCATTTGCCCATTGAGGGCTTTAGGCATCATGCTCCTAAAAGACCAGAAGAAGAGAATTTGATTACTTCTCCAACACCGGCAGATTTTCTCACTAGATAACCTGTACAGTTGGACAACAATACACTTACAGTCAATTGATCTGGCTTTACGGGATATGTTTACTTATGTTTATTAATAGAAACATGCAATAATTCCCATGAGAAATATCTTTAATTATGACATAACAGCGCATCTGTGCGCAGAGCAATGTAACGCATGTTAGAGTGTGTTTCACAGCTGTATATTTAGTATGTTTACGTTTTTTCTAGCTGAATAAATTTTTAATTAAACGAATGACAATTAAATTCGAAATAGTCCCTTCAGACATCTAAGTATCAGGGTTATTATTTAAATAAAACTGAAATTAAAAACAAAAGTAATTAATAAAAATAATTCATTGAATAAAATTAAATATAAAAAAACTACAAAAAATATAAAATGATATAATATATAAAATTAAATATAAAAAACTTTTTTACATTTTGTTTAATAAGTTAAAGTAAAATGTAAAAATTCAAACTAATAAGCAGTATTGCTCTGAAGCACCAGAAGAACGAATTTGATAAACGAATGGTTTTAGTCAGTTCTGAACAGCAAGAAAACAGGATTCAGAATTGCGAATCAAATTTAAGAAAGTAAAACGAAGTGAAATTCAAAGAAAATGATCTAACTGTAATAAGTGTCATCTTTAACTGTAATGGAAATGTTGTCAAGACAAACTTTGAGCGATGGTTTGAAGAAAATTAAAGCATTTTCAGGTTTATAGGCCAAATCTGTTTGAATTGTCATCTGTAGAATTGTGTATTTCGTTTATCTAGACTTCTTTATATTTAACAAACACAATGCATTACCTGTTCGAGTTTTCTGAATTGTAATTTTCACATCATCAGCTTCCTGTGGGGTGTTTCTTAGAGGAACAGTTCACCCATAAATGAAAATGTACTCATCCATCGTGAAGGTGTTTAACTTTAAACAGTTGCTAAACTAAGAGTCTATAATCCATAATATCGCTTCCTCCCGTGAAAAAGTGCGTCTCCTGTTGTCTCTCACATTTAGTGCGAGTACAGAAGAGGATTAGGGCCAAGCAATAATAAAAAAAAATAAAATCATCTCGAGAATGAAGTCATTATAATGCAAGATTAAACTCAGTACATTTCGAGAAAAATTTTGAAATTAAATGTTGATTTCAATGTTGAAAAGTAGAATTTAATTTCGGCTTTTTTCTCGAAATGTAATGAGTTTGTTCTCAACATTTTATTTAGACATTCTTCTAGAAATTTAACAAGTTTAATCTCACATTATAATGACTTTAATCCTTTTTTTTATCATTGCTTGGCCCTAATCCTCTTCTGTAGTTTTGGCTTGTAAACGCTGCTTGATCTGTGCAGATTTCTCTCCTGATTCACACCAGAACACTGACTCACTGGAGGAAGAGTTATTATGGATTATGGACTCAATGTATTTGAGTTAAAAGCGTCTTAATGCTGGATTAGTTTCAGCTTTTGTCTTCTCCAGATGTTAACTGATGGACTGGAGTGCTGTGGATTATTGTGATGTTTTTATCAGCTGTTTGGACTCTCATTCTGACGGCACCCATTCACTTGCTGAGACACTGATGCAATGCTACATTTCTACAAACCTGACGAAGACACAAACAAACACTTTTCGGCAAATGTTTTAATTATGGGTGAACTACTGAGCAATCCAAATAAATAAATGTACATTGACCACTCGTAAATTAAAAATGGCATAAATATATATATTATATGTTTATAGTTGTATAACTAAGTGGAGCTCAAGGGGAAAAGTTAATAATAAGTACATGATATGCCTCTTTTTAAAAAGCTACCTCAACCACCTCAATCAAGGACACAGCAGATAAAGGTATGAGGCTCACAGTAATGGCTCAGACCCAGATTATGCATATGATGACCGAGACGTGCTGCTCAGATAGCTCACTGAGGACAGCCGTATGATCCTCTAGTGTCCCCAGACCTGCCTGCATTATCAGTGACTTCATCTGAGAAAGCACTTAGTCTAAAGACTTCCCTGCTTGCTTGTGCCCAGCAAGTCTCTTAGATCCCACCATTAATTATTCACTCGCTTCAAGCGCTGTGACCGCTGGGTGCTTGCGTGTGCCGCTGAGAGTGTGTCCTCCAGCTAATGCAAGGGTTTCTGATGTCCACCGACTAGTGAACATTACTGGAGACAGAGGCATGTGTTCAATAACATGACATGACGCTTATTTTATTATCTATTCAAAAATATTAAATAATTCATTATTTAATGTGTAATCATATTTCATTGTCTCATATTATAATAAAATAATACAATTTTAAAATGCAATTTATGATGAACATGTTTCTGATTTCTGAATAAAATCATTTTGATTTTTTTGGGGAGGGGGGGGGCATAAAGTGAAAAATGTCAGGGTGATACAACATAATCATCAAAAAAGGCTCTTGAAAGCATGAAATTATTTTAAAGAAACCTTATACTTATTTTCTTAGAAAACATAAAAATACTGCAAAAACTGCTTCACTGCATATTAAATATGTTGTCCACCGGAAATGATGCGTCAAGGTTAGTAAGAAATATAATATAATTATAAACTATAATTTGGCCTTTATGACAGGTGTGACTTTTATATTTTATATGTTTACACTTTGAAAACAAATCTTTTACCTTTAAAACATTTCTGAAAATAATGATACTGACTCAACGTGTAAGCAAATTATATTTTATTGCACATAAATTATGTAACGGTTGTTGTTTTTTTAAACCAGAAAATAAAAATGAATACAAAGGGATATATTTCTGAGAATGTTTTATTAAATGTTTCCTTCTCTTGAATGTTGCACACTAGTGTATATCTGTCACTGACCCGCAGTGCAGTAGATTCTTATTTGCGTTAACTTAATTGAGACGATCTTAAAAACTTAAAATATAATGTTTTTCAGAATCCAACACAGAACCAGGCCTGATTCAGAACAGGTAAGTCTTTGTTTGTAAAATGTTCACAGAACATGAAGATCAATCTAAGCAGTATTGTCTGTAAGCTTTGTAGAGGCTTCATTGTTTGGCACATTGCTCTGTGTCGACCAATCACAGGAGCCCACGGGAGCCCACAGGAGCCGGCGGATAGGTCTCCTCTAATTGAGGCAGCATTTGACCGGGACTCTCTGAGGTATCCTGAATAAAGCAAATAGTGCCGTGGGTACTGATCCTGATGGGGTCTGGTAATGCGGGCCTCAGCTGCGGCGGGTGGCAGGGGGAGTTTGTAGATGGGCCACTCTATGGCCTCATCAGCAGCTTGCTGCGCACAAACAGATGTGAGGCAATTACTCCAATTATTCCAATGAATCTGTTTAATGGGATGATATAGTCTTCGTTTTTAGAAGCGCTGACCTGGGCACTCACAGACAGGTGCGTTATTACAATTTAAAGAATAGAAATACCCCACACTGACATGGCTTGAATGTCTATGTTTTGGTCAACAACAAAAAAAATAATCAGCATATTACACTGATTTCTGAAGATCATGTGACACTGAAGACTGGAGGAATGATGCTGAAAATACAGCTGCTCATCACAGAAATACATTACAGTTTAACAGAGATTCACAGAGAAAACAGCTGTTTGAATTATAATAATTGTTCACTGTTTTTACTGATCAAATAAATGCAGCCGTGGTGAGCAGAAGATTTCAATAATGGTAGTGTGTGTAGCTGAAAAAACCGGTGGAGGAAAATTGCTCAGAAATTACTAGTAAATTTCCCAATAACTACAAAGAAACAGAAAGTAACACACCAAAATAGTATTTTCTTGTAATAATATTTGTTTACAGTGTTTATTTGACTAAGACATTTCCAATAATTAAAGTTGCAACAAAAAAACTTACACAAAAATGGAGAGTTCATAACATCGTGCATATGTTGCAGTATTTTTGTGTACGTTTTTTTGTTGCACAAGGGGAAGAGAGTGAGTGAGTAAATACTATTTAATAAAGGCAATATTTATATAATAATAAAAAACAGGAATATGCATTTGCAGTAAGACAATGGGGATTAGGAAGTGTGTGTGTGTGTGTGTGTGTGTGAGTGTGAGTGTGTGCTTGTGTGAGAGAGAGAGTG
>NW_015506011.1:52312-54128 GCF_001515645.1 Sinocyclocheilus grahami
TGTGTGTGTGTGTGTGTGTGTGTGTGTGTGAGAGAGAGAGAGCGAGAGAGTGTGAGTTTGTGTGTGTGAGAGAGAGAGATAGTGTGTGTGTGTGTGTGTGTGTGAGAGAGAGAGAGCGAGAGCGTGTGAGTTTGTGTGTGTGAGAGAGAGAGAGCGAGAGCGTGTGAGTTTGTGTGTGTGAGAGAGAGAGAGCGAGAGCGTGTGAGTTTGTGTGTGTGAGAGAGAGAGAGCGAGAGCGTGTGAGTTTGTGTGTGTGAGAGAGAGAGAGCGAGAGCGTGTGAGTTTGTGTGTGTGAGAGAGAGAGAGCGAGAGCGTGTGAGTTTGTGTGTGTGAGAGAGAGAGAGCGAGAGCGTGTGAGTTTGTGTGTGTGAGAGAGAGAGAGCGAGAGCGTGTGAGTTTGTGTGTGTGAGAGAGAGAGAGTGTGTGTGTGTGTGTGAGAGAGAGAGTGAGTGAGTGAGTGTGTGTGTGTGTGTGTGTGTGTGTGTTTGGGCCCAACCATCCATTTCTTTGCATATAGAGGTCATTAAAGAGCCAGTCAGTTGTAACTGTGCCCTGTCCACTTCCCAGAAACATCCATCATCGAGGGGCTCAGATCCCCATTCCCACTCCCCCGAGACACCTAATGAGAGCTGAATTACCAACGGACCATCCAGCCTTATGTTGATTCCATAAACTACAGTATACTTAAGCCAATACAGACACCTAGCCAAAATAAACATATACACCAATGTTTCACAACAGACTCCCATATTCTACATTCACGCTATATAATATAATCTTGTAGCATGAATCATGTCGTTTTCCTCGGTTGTGTTAGTGTGAAAAGCGTGGAAGTTGCAAAATCTCAAGCTCTTATATTCCTCTATTAATATCTCCATCCTATTCAGCAGCAGTATTGTGATGAGTCTATGTCCTTGTGAAGTAGATGCACTACTCATATTGACAGAGCATTAATAATTAATGACCTCAAAAAAGCTCCTCTCGGGACAAGCCTATGAACTGCTATAAAGGCATGCATGCCTCATTTCTACATTTTTAGCATTTAAACATATGCATGTTAAAAAAAAAGAATCAAACCCTCTTGCCAAAATCATGGTATGGCTTTGAATGCAAGGGTATGAATTTAAATGGCCGTTTTAATGACCGCTCCATGAATTGCAAATGAATTCCCATAATGTGATGACACCAGATTACAGCGAGTGCCGCAGCACTATTATCACAGAGAAAGAAGGACTGAAGAGAAACACGCTGCTTATTTTACCGGATGGTTCCAGGAAACCAGTCTTGAGATTTTCGGTTTCCTCCACTACTTCTGAATCAATATAACTGATGCTTTTCAGACTTCAAAAACTGCAAATGTGTGTTTCAAAGCTCTCACGTGATGGCCATCTCAAATATTGTTCGCGCCCTTATATCAGTTCCAGAGGATCCATCTGGTGCACTATTGACGCTGACTTACAGCAAATAGATTTCTTTAAAGGAAAGTGACAGTATTGGCATTTGAAACTTGAACTCGGAGCCTCAGCAGAATAAAACCTCTTGCTAATTGTAACTGAATCTAACCGGTTTAATTCTAGCGTGAAGAGGACCATTGCAACACGTCCCAGCATGCTCTCCCTTACCACAACACTGATGTAAAAGCTTGCCATAACATAACATTACAAAATTGTAATGTTATGGATTGGCAAAAAAATAGTTAGGTATCGCACTTTTTTTAAGTAAATATATTAAAAATCAGTTCGAGTCTGTGGACTAATTTCTTTCACTCTCACCCTCTCTTTGTCTTACACACACACACACACACACACACACACAC
>NW_015506011.1:54297-57675 GCF_001515645.1 Sinocyclocheilus grahami
AAACACACGCACGCACGCACAAACACACACACACACACGCACAAACACACACACACACACACGCAAACACACACACACACGCACGCACAAACACACACGCACAAACACACACACAGTTATAAAGTCAGTTACATAAAATGGTAGATTTGTCTAATTTGAATTTTTTTAAGTAAGACTGATTACCCGGTTAACTGCTAGTTAGTCAAACATAGTGGCTATATGTTTATGCAACTGGCCCTAGTTCAGTAAACTTTCACAGAAGGCTAATATTAAATTTCAGTGTCTTGATCTTGACTAAATTAATATGTTGTAGTTTAGATCTAATAATTAACCAAAACGTGGTAGTTACTTGTTACTTTAAAATGTTTTTTTTTCATTTACAACTCTTTGTGTTTATACAGCCAATTTAACTTTACTGAAGACCCTGTCTGTGCACAAATACAATAAAGAAATCGCAAAATGATATTTACGAAATTACATTTTAATGAATGTTGCAACCGTGCCCTCTAATGGGGTCAGGTGCAACATTTGCCTTTGTCTATTCAAGTATAAATTGTACGTATATTCTCATCTGCACAGATGTTACAGAGTAGCTGACAGATGTGCTTTAACTGTATTCAGATGTTGGCTTTCTAATACAAACAGTCTCTGAGAAACTAAAGGAAATGCAAAAAGTGTTGCAACCGTCCCCAGTCTCCCCTACATAGTTCCACTCACTAACGGGCTTATATCAACCACAGCAACGTGCCATTAACTCGTCCCCTCGTCCCCTCGTCTTTATCACCTGTACCAGCCGAGTCCGCGCGCGTAGTGTCTGTCAAAGAAGTGCGGCTCTGCGCCGAGCGCCCGGATATCCGGATGCAGCCGCAGGAACTCCAGCAGCGCTCGCGTGCCTCCCTTCTTCACTCCGATGATGAGCGCGTGCGGGAGCTCCTTCCCTGAGCTGTTTGCATCCCCGCTATCAGGCGCCGAGAATATCTCTCTCCGCGCGGTCTTATTGTTATTCCATCCCGAGCTGCCCCCCGCGTCCGGCTCGCAGCGTCCCAGCAGAAGGTAGAGGATCGAGGCGCATATGGTGCTGAAGGAAAGCATGATGACTAGCCTCTGCAAGAGTCTCCGGAGGTCCAGGGGCGCGTTGCTAAAAGTTGCCATCCCCCCGAGGACGCTCTGCTGACGGCCATTCTCTCCAGGACTTCACCTGCTTCGCTTGGACGAAGACATCGCGCGGCACGGAGCAGCGTTCCTGAGCCAAACCCGCCTTACAGAGCGTCATTGTGTGACAGAGATCGAGCAGACGTGCGCTTCCATACTCCCAGAGGTTGTCATTGTAGGATTGCTGTCCTTCATCCATGAAACTTCAGCACTGTTTGATTGGAGGCTGAAGGCGGGTTTAATGCTGCTCTACTGATGCATCAGATGAGCACGGGATGAAATATGGCATGCATTGTGTTTCCATCATTTGGCCACAGTGGTGCACATTAATATTTGCTCTCCTTATAATAGTACACTCTAAAAAATGCTGGGTTGAATAGAACCCAGTGCTGGGTAAAATAGTGACAAACCCAGCAATTGGGTTGTTTTGACTGCCCAGAAGGTTGGGTTAAACATTTAACAAAACAGCCCAATTGCTGGGTTTGTCACTATTTTACCCAGCACTGGGTTCTATTCAACCCAGCATTTTTTAGAGTGTAGGTTTGTTTTATCATATTAAAACACAGCTTGTCACACCTTTTACTCCAGCAACTGTTTTTTACTGTTCTGGACAAAACCGGTCCGTCTTCACATTATCTGGGGAAATTTCTCACAACGGAGCCTGATTACATGCTTTTAATTTCAGCGAAACAAACACGAAACACCATTTTAAAATGTGGAACAAACAAAAATATTGAATATTGCAATTGTTGTACCCAGTAAATAAGTAACTACCTGCATTTATAACATTTCAAACACATTTGATATGGTTTCGATTAAAATGTGACACCTTGCCCCAAAACGACAAAATGCCGTTGTCCTGTGAACATGCCGTAATGCACAGAAATGCAAATTAAATGAGACTTAAAAACAATAAAAAAAATGTAATGTTCTTGCATTCCTTTGCATGCATGCTGTTTCCAAAACACACACACACACGTGTATATATATATATATATATATGATTTGTCAATTTCATTATTTTCTCAATTATGGTAAATTATTAATTCATAGACCCTTGCAGTCAGTTGAATAATGTGAACTTTTTTTGTTCTTTTTATCCAGAAAAATTGCAACCGTGCGCGAGAGCTCCACTGACCCATCGCAGCATATTTTGCGAATAATGACTTCAATGTAATTATCGTATGGCTTCAGAATATAATATTTGCATTAGATCTGGATTTGCATATGAGCAATCAAACATCAAAACCATCACATGTCTGCATGACTCTGGTTCTGTGACCCTCGAGCAGATCGTTCTGAAACCGTTTCAAGATGTCAGGCGGGTGTTTGTAGTGCAGTGATCTGATCAGCTCAGTAAAGCTGCTCATCACATTACTCACGCACGCACGCAGGCACATGAGGACAGTGTTCACGCTTTGCGTCAGTTAGAAAGCATCTGCACAAACATTACATACTGCTCTTATTTTTAAGATACTATCATTAATGTGACAAGTGCTGGACAGGGCAGATATCAGTGATTCTATTACCTGCAAATGCAGACTTCACTGATGCTATATCAGATAAACACCGAGAGCGTTTCATAGCTTATAATATTTATTGCATTACCCTTAATGATCCTTTTGCATCAGGGCAGCATCAGGGTAAATGCATTACATGGCTATTTTGTGGTGATTTATTTCTTCCATCTTCCAAGTGCAGATGTGACCGGGGTCAAAAGGTTAAATGTGCCCTCTCTTAAAAGAGCCATACTTAGTCATTCTCCAAAATGTATGATCTATACTAATATAATAATACATAATGATAAGGTATGACATAATATAAATATAATGCAATGCAACACAAATATAATCACATTTCCTTTAAATAGCTTTCCTCCACTTTTGTCTTTATAATCATCATATTTGAAGAATAATGAGATTTCATGATAAAAAAAATGATTAATAATTTAAAAATATTAATTTCTCAGTGCATATTTTTCTAAGTGCATTTAGGTGTTAGCCATGATTTAGAGAGTTCCATTTTGTTTTATCAGCGCATTAATGTGTAATGTAATGAATTTTTATAAATATAAAATGTATATATATTTATATATTTAAAACATTTATTTAAATGTAATTAATTTTAAATTATATATGCATACATGTACACAAAATTAATTATATATATATATATATATATATATATATATATATATATATATATATATATATATAAATAAAAAAT
>NW_015506011.1:57880-73044 GCF_001515645.1 Sinocyclocheilus grahami
TTAATTATATATATATATATATATATATATATATATATATATATATATATATATTTAAATGAATTAAAATTAAAATATTTATTTTTATAAAATATTAAATATAGAAAAAAATACATAAAATGTTTATAAAATTAACCAAAAAAAGTAATGCTCTGATAACATATATATATATAAGTGGCATTCTTTAACTGGTGACACCTGAATGCATTGGCAAGTGGCATGGCAGTACATCTGGCTGGATTTAGCTGTTTGTTTTATCAATGTAACTTGTTTTCAAGGATCAGAGAACAAGGTCGCTCTAGTCAGTCCAAGCAACTGCAGTCTTCTGTGTGCAGTCCAAGAACGGATTGCTGGATGATGAAGTAGCCATCTATAAAAATGTGACCCCTGGGTCAGAGCCAGTGAGCAGCAAGCCTGATTTATTTCCTTCAGGCTAGAAAACACTGTTTTCATGAAAGTATAACGAGCAGCAGAGCTTTATTAAGCGTGCTGAGCCATACCTGGCTTGTCATTCTTGAACTGTTCAAATAAGAAATAATTGCTTTGCTGGCTGGCTTGCTTTCATTATCTGCCGTGTGTAGGCAATGCACGCCCAACTAAAATCTGTTTCCCAGGTTGTTTTCCGAGAGATATATGCTGTTGTTTGCATCGAGAGGCAGTAAGATGAAGATGCAGATAAAACCTTTCAGTCTTTTGAAGGATGGAGCGGCCTGCCATAATTGCACAGAGGGCATTAGAATAGCGCCGTTCTACATTCAGACACTCACTTGGCAATCGGCAGTCTATTATTCATCATGGATTAATGTTGTATGTGACACGGATGAGGAAAACATAGCATGCCGATCCACATTTTGATGATGTCACAATGAGCTTAGTGTCATGCAATGAAAATATAATACAGCTTCAACTGTAGCTCAAAATATACTTTCCACTTTCAAAGTCATTCGAGGGAAGATCACTGCGGCTGAAGTAAAGACGAGCGCTCCATGAGTTAACCAGGGATTGGCATCTCTAACTGGGCAACATGCAATATGGAAAAGCAGCTAAAAACAAACCGGCAGCCTGATGAAGTGTGTGCTTAATGATGAGCGCCGGCTTGTGCTCGAACATTAATATTTCAGACTTTAAGGCTCTCGTGTCATACATTACTCAAAACATCCTCCCCACGCTCTGTTGTCTCCTGTAGTGCCGCAAGAAAGATCTTAAAGTGATACCCAAAGATGAAAACTATGTCATCACTGACAAACTTTAAAGTCGTTACCAACTGGAAGGATTTCATTTCTTCTGTGGAACACAAAAGGTGTATTAGAGAAATTAATTTTAAGTTGTCATTGGCTTATCATAATCTTTTTCATTATACACAGCAAAAATACTACTTTCCTACTTCTAAAAATCTAGTTAATTTAAAGTGTTACTTGCTGATTATCTGTAATTATTTGTAAACATTTACTAGCAATTTCTGAGTGAAAGTTGTCACTACATCAGATATATATATATATAATTATTATATTTTTTTTTTTCATTATATGGGGTCATTTATGGTCATTTTGAAGCTTGACAGCACTGGTTTCCATTCATTGTCATTATATGAAATAGGTCAGGATATTCTTCAAAAAATCTCTTTTGTGTTCCATAAAAATCTAAGTGGTTTGTTAATGTAAAGTGTTTGTCATTTTGGGTGAACCAACCATTTACAGATCTTTAAACCTTCACATAACCAAGAAAAAAACGTTTTTAAAAAGAACGTTTTAAATGTTCAGAAGACATCTTTTCATATCTTCATGAGAACATTAGCGGAACGTTCTTCGAGCCTATTTTTGTGAGCTGAGTGTCCGCGCAGACAGACTGTGAATGTGTTTGCTGTGAGCTGAAGAGAGAGCTGTGAGGCAGATTACTGGATCAAGTGCTTTTGTGATTGCAGACTCTGTTCCTGCTGCTTCGGCCTGCTTCTTTTATCAGATGCTCTTTCCGTATGTCTAATTAATCACTAAAACAGACCGATAAATGATGCATTTCTAACTCGTGCATGGGAGTTTGTTCCTAGCTGTCCCTGTATTAGGGCTGATCTGAAGTCCTCTGCAGCTCTCGGGACAGACTGTGTGCTAATAGTTTAACCCTGTTATTGTCCCAGTGCTGGTGTTAGACGAGCTCATGTGAGTTCCTGGAGTTAATCACGCTACTCATCCTGTGAAGCACAAAGCCCTCTTAAACTGAAAGCCAGATTAGACAGGCACTTTAATGCTTAGATTGTGCTGTCAGAAGATTTAAGGCTGGATAATCACCATGCAGAACTAGCTGGAACATTTCTGCCATTCAGTTTCACCAAAGTCACGAAGAATAAATACACTGTAAAAAATAAGTGTACTTTTAACTGTAACCCAGAATAAGGGGTGCTAACTTTGGCAACAGAACCAATCATAAACTGCCTCAGGACTTACCACATTAAATATTCATGAGCTTTATACGGCCTCAGAAATGCTTAGGTGATTTGTTTAGTTTCAGCATCTGAGAGGACTCTGCCAGTAAACTTCCATGAGCTTTTTCAGTAGACTAAAAGCGTGGAAATTTGAGGGGTAAAAAGTAACAAAAACTCAACTGGGCAACATTAAGAATGTGCTCTTGC
The DNA here is from genome assembly GCF_001515645.1 of Sinocyclocheilus grahami. Classification (NCBI taxonomy): domain Eukaryota; kingdom Metazoa; phylum Chordata; class Actinopteri; order Cypriniformes; family Cyprinidae; genus Sinocyclocheilus; species Sinocyclocheilus grahami. Next base: position 60,504 of record NW_015506011.1, read on the forward strand.
TTTACTCACGGGCATATTTGTCCACCTCAAGCATCAGGCTGATCCTTGCAGAAGAGCTGCATCATAACCGCTAATGTGGAAAAAACTGTAGTGCAACATTTGCATGGCAGCATTTTCACAGGTAGTATTTAAAATAATTCGCAAGCTCCTTACGTTATTATTGAAGCCTGTTTCTGTCATGGAATAAGGAAAAGAAACATAATTGCGACTTTTTAACTCACAATTCAGTGTTTTCCCCCACAATTCTGAGTTTATGTCTCATAATTTAGACTACATACTCAAGTCAAAATTCCAAAATACATACTCAGAATTCTGACTTTCTTTTATTCGCAATTCTGAATTTACATCTTGTAATTTAAACTTTTTTTCTCTTAATTCAGTTTGTCTCGCAATTGTTTTTTTTATTCTGCTTAAAAATAGAATCTAATTGCAACTTTTCATCTCACAATTCTGTGTTTATAGTTTGCAACTACTTTTTTTTTCTCAGAATTGTGCGGAAAAAGTCTGAATTGTTTGATAAAAAGTCTAATTTACTGAAAACAGGCTTCCATACATTGTGGATCTCATAAATATAGAAATAAGAACATGAATTCACAGTTGACAAATATACAATGAATCCTGAAGCTGATTTCACAGGTAAAATAAACAGTGAACAGTCTGAAACAAGATAAACCAGGGCTTAAAGTGGCCTTGGATTAACCATTTCAAGTGAGAAAAGCCATACAGTCGTAGTAAAAGCGTACTTTTAGCCACTAATAAAGCAACATGCAAGCATTTGAACACCAAGTGGCTTTGTTCTCTCTCCCGATGCCCAAATCTCTCGCTGTATGCGGCAACCACTAACAGGTCTCGGATCAGTGATCCTGAAAAGAGCGCAGGAGCAACTGCCATGCTTGCACTGTGAGCGAGTGCTGTTTGATACGCCGTGTTATACAATTTATTTTTAACATCTGAATGAAGGGACTGAAAACAGGCTTCCATACATTGTGGATCTCATAAATATAGAAATAAGAACATGAATTCACAGTTGACAAATATACAGTGAATCCTGAAGCTGATTTCACAGGTAAAATAAACAGTGAACAGTCTGAAACAAGATAAACCAGGGCTTAAAGTGGCCTTGGATTAACCATTTCAAGTGAGAAAAGCCATACAGTCGTAGTAAAAGCGTACTTTTAGCCACTAATAAAGCAACATGCAAGCATTTGAACACCAAGTGGCTTTGTTCTCTCTCCCGATGCCCAAATCTCTCGCTGTATGCGGCAACCACTAACAGGTCTCGGATCAGTGATCCTGAAAAGAGCGCAGGAGCAACTGCCATGCTTGCACTGTGAGCGAGTGCTGTTTGATACGCCGTGTTATACAATTTATTTTTAACATCTGAATGAAGGTTTTGTTCTCCTGTCTGAATGAGAGCTGTTGCTCAAAGTCTGAATGTACATTTCCACTTCCAGTCAGCATGATGTGAACCCACAACCCAAATAGAAGTTGTTTTGTTGTTGTATGATTCTAAGACACAAATCTTAAATTTAGCACATTTTATGGATATGTACACTTACCTGTACTGTCCCAGCTAAAAAAAAATTCTAAGAATGTTTCGGTAACATTTCCATTTCTTGGTTATCAAACGTTAAGAGAACATTCCATTTGATCATTTTGCAGACATTATGGGAACGTTACTTTTGAATGTTCTTGATACATTGTGAAACATTTAAACAAACATCCAACTAAAATGTTAGCCAAAGTTCTGAGAACGTTCCCTGTGAGCTGGAATAGTCCTTTAATACAGTTTAAAAAACATCCCTACATAATTACTTAATTATTATACCTAAATGTTTAAAAGTTTTGAAGACTTTACTGTTGTCCAAAAATATTAAAAGTGTGATAATAAACAATGAGCAGTATATGTTTAGCTTATATGTATAGAGATACACTGTACGATGGATGCATGTAATATAAATGCATGTATTATGTCCTAAAACACTTATTCTGTCCTAGACATCATATGAAGCTTTGCTCCAATGAGACTGTATTGTACAATGTGACAAGCCATATAGTGTCATATATGCGGCCTACAGCCAGCTGCTGGAACAATATAGCAGGTGATAAGAAAACAGTCCCATCCCATCACGTGTTTGATCATCCAGATGTCCGAGAGAACCATTTTAAGGATTTATGTCTAGTTCTAGTTCTACAATGTAAAGTTTTGGGGCTTGAAAACATGTGATGACTTCATTACCTGGACTGTGACTGCTCTGGTCCATCGGTTAATGTTTTATCTTTATCAGGGACTCATACATGTCTCCCCGCAGTTTTGCTGTGGTTTTCGGTCTGTGTGTAATGACTCTCTCCATGCATGACTCTTCAGGGGAAAGAGAGAGCGTTTAACATCAGTGCTTATGCTTCCAGTTTACCTTATACATGAACATTTAATCATTTAGCAAACACTTTTATCCAAGGCATATAAAGATTCATATGAAAAAAAGCAATTATGAGTCTAAAGTAAAAATATCTGTGAATATATTTTTACTTTAGACTCATAATTGCTTTACTGGGATACAACATTTCAAGCTTAAGCAAGAGTAGAGCAATAACCTGAACAGAAGTTTATGAAAAGTAGAGGAAAAAGACAAGGAGACATGTTTTGGTTAAACATTTTGGTTAATAAGAAGTATTTATGATTACACAACAGTTCCAGCCCTTGTATTCTACTTGGAATTTCACTGTTTGTATGGCAATGCATGTCTGATTTTTCTTGTTAATATACAGTCCAGTAGTTGGTGACAGATGACTTTATGAGTGAGTCATTGAATCATTCACTCAACCGATTCAGTGTTTTAAAACACCGATTCATTCAGATATTAAACAACACTACTGTGTATTTTTTCCTGTTGGATTCTTTTGGAGCTATTTTCATGGGCTGAGCAAAAATAGACAAAGACATTGGTAATGTTTTATGTTTTTGTTTATTGAACTGTTTGGAAAAGAAGCACAGCGTTTGCAGTCATGTTGTTGCAGCTGCAGCTCAGGTCTGTTTTCAGATGACGTGTGTCTTACATCTGGTTCAGGAAGGTGAGGAAGCAATGAAATACAACTTCTAATAAAAGAGATTCATAAAGATAGTATAATTTAAGTCCATTTAATTGTGTTGCTGAAATGAAAGACTGAATATAGGCAGCAGATTCCCTCCGTTTGGGTGAAACGATTAAGCTATCCGCCATGTGTGTCATAATGTCTGCCCATTAGTGTAATTAATGCCGCTAATTAGCAGACCATCATTAATACAAGTCTAATGACAGCAGCATGCATGAGCAGCAAAGACTTCCTCTATAGCATCTGCGGTCACGTGAATCCCTCCGTCATCCGAAATCCTAAACAATGCTTCTTACAGAAGGACAGATTCATGTAAAGCCTTTCATTTCTGCTAAATAAAATCTTTAAATGACCAACATACAGTGACTTTTCTCGGAAATGAAAAATGAAAGGAGGTAAATAAATCCAGCCAAGTATCCTTTAAAGTAAGGGTTTAATGCCAGATGAATTCAAACTCTATCCTCAAGATTAATCTGAGATAAAGCATCCTGCGGGATGTGTTTGCATGCATCAGTCATACGAGACGAACGAGGCTAAGAAACTCCAGTCCTGCATGCACATTAATGAAAAACAATACTTCTACAGCATTTCATAATATTCATTTCAACATTTACTAATGCATTTTGAAACAAATGTAGTATCCGTTAACATGCACGGTGAACTAACAATATATTTTTATGAACTAACATTAACCAAGATTAACAAACGCTGTAACAAAATACATTGCTTATCGTTAGTTCGTGTTAGATAATGCATTAACTAATGTTAACACATGAGACTATTGAAAACTATGTTACCACTATATCTGACTTTTTAAAAATAATAAAATAAAATAAATCTGAATAAATCTTACAATGGAAATAAATCACCAATTTGCTCAGGACTTTTACATTTACTCTTTTATGAAAATCAATTCAAATTGTTGTGTATATCCTCGCTTTTATACGGTTTATGGCATTGCATTATCATGGCAACAAAGTTGTAAAATTCTATAGAATTTATAAAAATAAAAATCTATTATGTCTTGCACATGTACTTTGTTACAATGTGAAACAATTGTTTAAAAAGTGTTTCACTGTTTCACTTTAAAAATCAAAAAAGAATAAGACAAATGCGCACACTCTAAAAAATGCTGGGTTAAATAGAACCCAGCATTTTTTTTAAAGTGACGTGACGTGACATGTGGCCAAGTATGGTGACCCATACTCAGAATTAGTGCTCTGAATTTATCCCATCCAAAGTGCACACACACAGCAGTGAACACACACACCCGGAGCAGTGGGCAGCCATTTATGCTGCGGCGCCCGGGGAGCAGTTGGGGGTTCGGTGCCTTGCTCAAGGGCCCCTCAGTCGTGGTATTGAAGGTGGAAGAGAGCACTGTACATTCACACTAACCCAACATTCAAATGCATGGATCACGCTAATCATACACCGAACACAACAGAGATGATCTTTTATTCTGCAGCACAGACTGTGCTGATTTCGAATGTTAATGCTCATATATTAGCATGATTCATTCAGCTGTCAGTATGAAGCAGGGTCAGACCCCCGTGGGGCGAGTGACCCGTCTGATAAAGACTCGCGGAGGCCAGCTGGACTTTAACTCGGTGTCAAGGACCTTCTGATGCTGGCATTAACATAACAACATAACAGACATAACTGTCTTCATTAGAATGTGAGGTGTGTGCTGTCAGGTGCCTGAGCCCGAGGCTCTCGCTCACTATCAGCGCTCATGCAGGATTACAGCATTACACAAATCAGCTCAGCTGTATATTGCTCATCTTTGCCAGTGTCTGCTCACAGCACTGCTGCAGAGAAACACACACACACACACATCAGTAACCGCGCACAACCTCAAACACACTCACTGCAGGAACTGGATGAAGCCTGGAGGGGGCAAGTTGTCACGTCTTTCACTCCAGTGAATATTTCCCCAGATAAGAGGAGACTGTTCTGGCAAGGTTTTCTCAAAGTTATGAACAAACATTCCTTCAGTAACGTTCAAAGTTATCTGGTATTTTATAAAGTTCTCAAAACATTAGCACATTATGCATTGTTCGTGGAACGTTTTTCTGAAACATTTTAGTTGGATCTAACTGGATGTTTGTGTAATTTTTTAAATGTTACTATTTGTTTCAGAACATTTGAAATTAACACTCCCATAAAAAAACAACATTCTTAAAAATTGAAAGAAAATTAGAAAAATTATTACGTGGAATTTTCACTAATCATGTACATAACCAAAAAACTAAAAAGTAAAAAACAAAACAAAAAAAAGGGCATGTTTTGAACATTCCAAAATAACGTTTTCATCACTAAATGAAGCATTACTGAAACATTCTTAGAAGATAATGTTGATAACTGGTCTCAGGGTGAGTTTATGTTTGAAATATACTCGCGTAACAAATTTAGGTTATAAAAACGTTGTGGAAACATTGTTTTGAAATGTTTCTAAAACATTGAAATGTCGTGATCAGAACATTCGTTAAAGCTTACAAAACTGTTTCTTACGACGTGCTACTAACTTTATTTTCATTCCACAAGCGTCACTTTAAGAACGTTTTGTCCTAACATTTATATAACGATTAAAAACATTAGTGAAAGTTGTGAGAACGTTCACTGTTAGCTGGGTAATTTCTGGATAGGCACATATATTAACAAAAAAATAAATAAACAGCTTTTTGTTTCCACCAGTCTTGCTCAGAATTATTGAACTCGTGCTGGCCTTTTGTGACAACATGCCCCGATAGCACTGCATGCTGTCTCACTATATGGCACACATTAAATAGACTATTATAGGTTAAATGTAACTCTTGACTGTCTATAATATCACAATCCAATGACATCCCTATTTTTTGTGTTTACGATATCCCTCATGTGTGACAGTAACATCAGTAGTTTAATTATATAACAGACATGTATTGAATGTATTATTCATATGCTTTATGAAAGGCTGACTCAGTGAATAACGGCACACCTCATCGAGCACATGTTTGCACACTGTTTTCTGCTGTATGTCAGTCAACAGCATGTCTTGGGTTTGTGCTTACTGCCATCTTCAGGAGCAATAGTGCTGCTGTTTCATCAGATGTGGCCTCTAGTGCTGATAGTGAGGGCCATCATAATGTCCATATAGTGCTTGATGGCTGGAGAAAACACATGCACTGGAGACACGAGTGCATACGGACACAATAAAACACTACGAGGGTTTAAATAGTATTACTTTAAGATTGGTATTACATTAAAACTTACATTTAAAGCATTCAGAGACCAGGCAGTAGCTGTTATCTGTAGAAAGGACGTCAGTATGTTGAATGAGAATGAGCTTTAACTATGATTAAAGATCATTTCACAACATGACTGGCTTTTGTGAAGAATGTCACATTAATCTGTCATTAGAAATAAAAGCATCCCATTTCTAAACAGATCGAAAAGCAATCGTTTTAAGGGCGAGACACTATACGGTGTTTTTCATGCACTGGTCAGTTTTGAGATTTTGGTCTGTTTTGCTTCCATATCATGTCTTCATTCAGACTAGTGGAAAGAAAACATCCGAAATACACATTTATGTGTTTGTTTTATTGCACTTTTTCTATTTGCGTCATTTCAATTCCAATCTGTGTCTTCAAACAGCTTTTTCTCTTACATACCAAACTTTACAATGTATTGTTGGCTATTGCGACTTCAGTCTGCTTTTGTGCTGCAGGGACACATATATCCCCTCTAATATATCAACAAAATCATGCAAGAATTTTGGTCTTGGCTTTATATGAAATCTTCAGATTTCAGTTCTGGAAATGCATGCAAAATGCCAAATTTGCATATTTAAACATACCATTTCAGAAAACTTGTAATAGATGTCTCAATGTACTGTGATGAATCAACTGGGGAATTATGGTGCTATCTATTAGTTATAATACGAACGCTGGCGTCTCTGCTCTATTTCAGCGGCTCGGCCACGGCCACGGCTCCGTCCTTCACGCCGCCCACCACAGTGAAGAAGGAGCGGGGCAGCAGCGAGCGGATGTAGAGCGCGACCCTCGGCACGGGATGAGCCAGGAGGACCTCTGGATTCTGCCGGTTCACCGTCCTCACCATCTCCTGCGCCAGACTGCTGGGGCTCACGCCGTGAGTGTGCAGCTTACTACAGATATCTGAAACAAGACTTCAGTCAGTGGCTCTAGTGAGCAGCTCTTCTATTTATCGCCTACATAGGCTGCTGCCTTCTAAGGAACCATATAAGTGACACATTTGGAACACGCTACGTAGACAAGACACCTGCGCTTCATACAAATAGAATAGAGTTTGATTTTAGCATGCTGCTAAACTAAGCATTCAATACCCTAATAAGCATAAAAAGACAGTAATACTCAGGTTGGTTACTACCAGCTATTTTTCAATAGAACTGTTTGATTGAAATGCTTTTTAAACAGAACCTATCAGAGTTGAGTTTTCACAGGGAATTCTGGGATCAGGGATCAGGCTGTTGATTGGTCAAAACTTGCCATTGAAAAAAAAAATCCGAAAACCATAAAAATGGAAGGCGAAAAAATAACATACACACACATCTGTGGGGGTATGTTATTTTTGTACAAATTTGTAAAAATTGTCCAATTTTTACAAATACTTTAACTGCTTGATTAAGTGACTGAGTGACATTTTCTTCAAATATAGGCTATATATATATATATTCTCTTTTTCTCTCTATGTATACACACACACACACACACACATTTTTTTCATGCATACTTCAATTCAAATTTATGAATCATACTTCTGTCAAAACCAAGCGTCTAACTGCCCAATCTGGCAGCACTCTGTAGTGCACCTTCAGTCTGATGCCTTAAAGTCTTGTCTACACAGGCAGGTTTCTCACTAGGTTTCTGGACCAGAGCAAAGGTGTGAAACTGACAGAGACTAGCACACAGAAGGTGTGTGTGATGCAATTACTGTTCATTTTCAGCAAGGTGTGTAGCATGAAACAGATGTATCCGAGGGTGTATGCCTGCATTTTTACTGCACAAAATAAACATGTAGGCACACTAATACTTGACTGTATAATTGAGCATTGCTGTGACTCAGTGCCGGTCGGGTTACTCACAGGCCCAGGGGGGGATGATGGGTGGTGTTTGGGAGGGAGCGCCGTTCTCTGCTACTGCGTTAATGAAGGTGAGGCTGATGGTGCTGACGGAGATGCCGTACTCCTCCACCTCAGCTCTCAGACAGTCAAAGAACGCCTGGACCGCGTGTTTGGACGCAGCGTCTGGAAAACACATTGATCAGAAGGCAAGAGACTATACAGGCAAAACCAGTGTTTTTCATGCATTTGTCAGTTTGGAGATTTCAGTCTATTTTGCTTCCATATCATGTCTTCTTTCAGACTAGTGGAAGGAAAACATCCGAAATACACATTTAAGTGTTCGTTTACATTATTACACTTTATCTATTTGCACATGTAGATTTTAGCTTTACAGTTTTATTCCTATCTGTATTCTGAAGGCTTTTACTGAGGAGTTTGTTCATATTTCATTCACACTGATTTTTAGAACAATTTTTCTCCTAAAAAAAACATGGTGAAAATTTATTTGTTTCCTGCCTGTTGACAGTATTTTCAGATTTACGGAGTGATAAAAAGAGAAATCCAAAATCCCCTCTGGAAAATCCTTTAACTCTAATATAACAAAAAAATCATTTGAACCTGGCTTTATCCAATGTTCACATGCAGAGTCGTTTTTAATACCTCGTTTGAGTATTTGCTCGTTTGCGAAATGTGAATGGGTGCCGTCAGAATGAGAGTCCAAACAGCTGATAAAAACATCACAATAATCCACAGCACTCCAGTCCATCAGTTAACATCTGGAGAAGACAAAAGCTGAAACACATCCAGCATTAAGACATTTTTAACTCAAATACATTGAGTCCATAATCCATAATAACAGGGCTTCTCAGAGATACCAAACATTTGGAGGTTTGAGCATGACAGCTTCCTCTCCTTGAGCATGGATGGATGGATGGATGGATGTACACCACCGTACAACATTTTAGGGAGGTTTAAATAAATAAATACATGTATAGGGCTTCTCAGAGATACCAAACATTTGGAGGTTTGAGCATGACAGCTTCCTCTCCTTGAGCATGGATGGATGGATGGATGTACACCACCGTACAACATTTTAGGGAGGTTTAAATAAATAAATACATGTATTAAATGTAAATTTGTGTACAGCTGTTTAAAACATCAATATCTTATGCAGCTTTGCTTCTTAAGTAACTAAAGACATTTAGCTATTTTTACTGGAGAACAATGATGTTCTGCTGTGTAATGAAGAGATCTTAGATCATATTAGTACTGAGTGCTTTTAATGATTAATGCTTTTTATAAACTGAAGCGATGATTTAATAGGTTTTTGCATTTTAATAGCATTTTAAAAAATGTAACCATTACTTATGGCAGTATGATTATGATAAAGTAAATGAAGTCAACATGTTGTCTGAAACCCAGCAGAGGACCGGCATTAAGAGACTAGTGGACGTTGGGCTGTCAGGAGGAAATCCTGCCATTGTTCACGACAGAGGAGAGACACACAGACATGGCCTGAGCTATGAAAGTGCTGAAAGTGCAGAGAGCGTGTGATCAAAGTGAACACGAGACAGGCTTGCTGATGGTTTCTGTCTTTTTTATAAACTGAAGCGATGATTTAATAGGTTTTTGCATTTTAATAGCATTTAAAAAAATGTAACCATTACTTATGGCAGTATGATTATGATAAAGTAAATGAAGTCAACATGTTGTTTGAAACCCAGCAGAGGACCGGCATTAAGAGACTAGTGGACGTTGGGCTGTCAGGAGGAAATCCTGCCATTGTTCACGACAGAGGAGAGACACACAGACATGGCCTGAGCTATGAAAGTGCTGAAAGTGCAGAGAGTGTGTGATCAAAGTGAACACGAGACAGGCTTGCTGATGGTTTCTGTCTGATTTTAGGACTGTAGGTCTAATGATGGCAGCTCATACTCGCTTTGTTGGGGTCTGATCCACTGCACAGAGACTCATACAGAGATTCAAGCTTATCCCAGCTCGGCCCGCAATTTTAAATAAATGCTCTTCTTTTTAACTTTTTATTCATCAACAAATCCTGAAAAAAAGTATCACGGGTTACAAAAAAATATTGTGCAGCACAACTGTTTTCAACATTGATAATAATCAGCATATTATACTGATTTCTGAAGATCATGTGACACTGAAGACTGGAGGAATGATGCTGAAAATACAGCTGTGCATCACAGAAATACATTACAGTTTAACAGAGATTTACATAGAAAACAGCTGTTTTACATTATAATAATATTTCACAATATTACAATTTTTCCTGTATTTGAGCATAAGAAACTCCTTTAAAAAACATTCAAAATCGTTCTGATCCCAAACGTTTCAACAGTGTGTGTGTCTATATATATATATATATAGTCGAAACTGCAAGATAAAAAGTCATAATTACCTTTTGTATTTGTTATCCTGTGCAGCAAACGGGCTTCCATTGAAAACCAGTTTATTTTTCTGACCTTATTGACAGATATTTTTTTATTTTTTTAAAGCTAAAACTCACTTCTTTTTTGATACAATTTTCATAAAGCAAGACTTAATATCTTGTGCAATTTTGATTGTGAAAATAAACGTATTTTTACGTAAATTTTTGCAGAGTACAGTGGCAGAGAGAATGGAGGACGGGCAGATACTGTGATGAAATGCAGTCTGTCCTCAGTAAAGCACGATAAAGGTGTTATCTGCTCGTTCCTTTCAGAGTCGCATTCCTGTAAAGACAACAGAAGTGTCTGATGACCCAATCACAACATCACAACACAGAAACTCCCGCAAAGCACACAGCTCACGGTTGATCAGTCTTTATGCTCTCTGCTTTCTTTCAGCCTCCCGCTGACTGCTCTTTGTCCTCTGTACAGATGAACAGATCCTTTCACCAAACCCAACCCAACACTATCACACACTGAACTGTACAGAACACGCTCACTCACAAGCTAACAAGCCTTGGTAACACTTCCATTAATAACATTAGCAAAAAGTATGACAGTATATGATGTTTAACAGATCAAATTGCTACAAGTATCACTTTATGACAAAAAAAGCATAAAAAGCTTTGAACAAGAATATCTTATGCAGTTTATGTTGTATTAAAGATATGTAAATATGGAGAAAAATTAGTGTCTTCTGTGTAATGAAGTGATTTTTGATCATATTAGTAGCAAGTGCTTTTAATGATTAAAATAACTAACATTTGGCAGATACTGCAAAGTGTATGTTAAATTTTGACCACAACTGCATATGGATCCATGAAGAACCTCCGACTTCCATGGAACCTTTTCACTGTTTCTTCAAAAAGTTCTTTAAGAAAAAATTGTTCTTTTAAAAACTGTTAAAAACACAGAAAAATAGTTCTTCTATGGAGTCACTGCGAAAACGGCCTGTTGGGACCATTATTTTTGAGAGAGTGGTAGTATCAGAACTATAAAATGAGCCAAGTTTTATTGTTCAATTTTGTGGCGAAGAAGTAATTAATAGAGCATTAATAAAGCATTACCACTTCCCGTTCCGGACACGGCGTCTGTGATCACCACCACTTTGTTCCGCAGCATGGACTTGGACATGAAGCGCATGACCTCAGTGTAAACATAGTAAACTCCAGCAAAAACCACGATCAGCAGCGGAAGCACCATAACCGATGGGAGACCCATCTTCTGAAAACCAAGAAAAACATTCATCTGACAGCTAAAATCAAAACACAAGAAATGATATGCTGAAATCATGCATTACTTTCTAAACTGAAAACATATGAAGCGTGCACTGAAAGGGAAGGCTTTGCTTTAAAGGAATTGTTCACCTAAAACTGAAAATGTGCTGATTATGTTCTCATCCAGGATTCCTCCTAATCTGGGATGATCTGAGGGTGAGCACAATTTCAGCAAATGTTTATTTGTGGGTGAACTATTCCTTTAACAAATGCTGATCAGCTGTATACAGTAATGTGTGTCACTAGTTCCATAAAAGTGTGACTGAGGACAGGATCTGTAAATAGCCAAGCTCTCGCCACTGACACTAGATACACAAGAAGCACATATCTGGACATACATGAAGAGAATAGATGTACCTCTCACTGTTACTGCATTCAGTGATGTAACCAACAACCACTTTGTTGCTTTTTAACAAAACATTTCCAAATCCAACACAAGCAACAGTGTCACAGATAGATTAATGCCTGGCTAGTGCTGATATATAGTGCCAATCAACAACACACACACACACACACACACACACACACACACACACACACACACACACACACTCTCTCTCTCTCTCACACACACACACACACACACACACACTCTCTCTCTCACACACACACACACACACACACACACACACACTCACACACTC
>NW_015506011.1:73237-106694 GCF_001515645.1 Sinocyclocheilus grahami
CCACAAGCAACAGAGTCACAGATATATTAATGCCTGGCTAGTGCTGATATATAGTGACAAACAAAAACACACACACACACACACACACACACACACACACACACACACACTCTCTCTCTCTCTCTCACACACACACACACACACACACACTAACCCACATGCAGGCAACCGACCGTACTCTGTTTTATTTCCAGTGTACTTACAGTGTGTGTAAAGAGTTAATCCAGACTTCAGTGTGAGTGTGTGTTGTTGTCCGGTCAGAAAGCAGATTGAAGCCTGTCGTCCTCCATGTTCATTTAGAGCCAGTGGCAGCCGGGGAACCGTCGGGATCACGGCTCTTTTAACAGCATGTGGCTCATGCATGCTGTGAAGCTCAGGCATGTAGAGAGGCATTGAAGGGTACCTTGAGGTTCTTTCTGTATTGCATTGTATAAAACTGTACATTTTAGGGTATCCTTGTTACAGTGTAATTATACATTCTAGTGTTGAGTAATATTAATTAACTAAATACTAAGGTTTGTGTTAGGAGCTGGTTTAGGGTAACTTAAATTGCATGTAATAAATTTACTATTATTACTTGAGTATGTAACATGGACACTGTAAAATAAAGTGTTTTTTATTGATAGTGCATATGTAAAATATTGTAAAATGCATCATTGTCAGTATTTTTATTGATTTTTTTTTTATTTCAGGTTTTTAAATAAATATATATATAGGGTTAGGGTTATATATAATATATTTTTTGACATGTTTATTCAATATTTACATGGTTAATGTACAATGTGCTTTCCAGAAATACAATAATTTAACAGCAAGTCTTTAAAATATTGTGTGACATGAATTTTGCTTCAAATAAACTACAGAAACAACTGCAAAGATGATAAATACACATGCATAAGCAAACCCAAAATAAATAAAAATATTTAATTATTTAAAGAAAAGAAAACAATATTTTTTTTATAGATTTTTACATTTTATTTTATTGATAGCGCATATTTAAAATATTGTTAGAATGCACCATAGACAGTTTTTATGCTTTTACACTGGAACAAATTCACCCGGAAATGACTAGTAATCACAATTATTTACAAAGAAGCAGCAAACAACAGACTTAATTAACTAATGACATTTTGAAAATTTTGATTGATGAAATAATATTTTCTTGTAAAACTCCAGTCATATTTGTTGATTGATTGATTTACACACAAGCACATAAGCAGTCTGCGATATTAATATTTGGGTAACCTGTGTATAAGACATATCAGATTACACAATAAAGTACACAACAGTTGCAAAGTATATATTTAATTTCAAAAGATCTGTAAGTGCAAACCACTTTAATTCAGCAAAGATCAAATTACATAAAAAAAATACTTTTTTAAAAAAGAAGAAATATCCCATTAAACATTAGTATATTGTTTGTGAGGTTTTGTCATATAGAAACTAATCCACAGCTGGGTGTCTCTCCGCGCCCTGCTCTCGCTCCGAACTCTCGCGAGAGAAACTGAAATTCCAGCAGCAAACCTGCGAGTCGCGTCCTCCGCTCAGTGTTGCCAGGTCCGCGGGTTTCCCGCGAAATCGCGCTACTTTAACACTGTTGCCGCGGGTTGTTTTTCATATCCGCGGTTTGAAGCGACCCCAATAACGTGATATGCGAATTTTACCAGTCGGACGTGTATTTTACGTGTGTTTTACCCCCCGGAACGCGACTGGGATACTCTTTTGAGCAGCAACTGGGCGGGTTTTGTTGTGAAACCTGGCAACCCTCTCGCGACCTCCTCCATTGGGAGAGCTGGAGCGCGTCTGAGGGGAGAGAAAACACAGCCTCTTTAGCCTGGAAAACCGTCGAAACGTTGGTTTATCCCAGCTGGCGGAGCCGTAGCCTCCGAGCCAAGACGTGTACGGTACCGGCGGAGGATAACATGCCAGCTTCGCCGAACTTTGGGAGTGTTAAAGCTCCGCTAAACGAGCCGGCGGAGAAGCGTGATTAGCGAGCTAACGTTAACAGACGCTAGCGGTGAAAACTTCCCGCCTGAGGGAGAAACTGCCTTTGGGATTGAAAACCAGGATACCTCCCCATCGCTTCCTAGACGTGAAATAATCGCTTTGTTTACCGCGTGCAGTATTCCAGCATCGATTCGCGCAGAAGTGAGATCAGATGAACCCGAGCGGGCCTGTTAACTAGAGCTCTTCTTCCATAAACCGCTGTGGTCTGGCGCGGGAGACCGCGGGGGTACCGTGCAGCTGCCGCGGCCCGGCATGCGGAGAGCCGGCTGAGAGAGCCTCGGGGTCAGCTGCGGAGAGCCGGCTGAGAGAGCCTCGGGGTCAGCTGCGGAGAGCCGGCTGAGAGAGCCTCGGGGTCAGCTGCGGAGAGCCGGCTGAGAGAGCCTCGGGGTCAGCGGTGGGTCGAGGCAGGAGTTCTGGAGCAGCGCTGCGATGTCTGCCGCGAAGGAAAACACGTGCAGGAAGTTCCAGGCGAACATTTTCAACAAAAGCAAATGTCAGAACTGCTTCAAGCCGCGAGAGCTGCATCTGCTGACGGACCAGGACCTCAACCAGGTGTGAACGCGTTTAGCTCAGCTGAGCTCCATTAGCTGACAGCGCTTTATTGATCAGTCTGTGACCTCTTTCTGTGTGGAATTGGTTTCTCCTGTTAACTGTGTACTGGTTTCAGACACGATTAGGCTGTTTACAGTGTTTTCAGTGGCCGCATGCAGGTGCTTTATACATGCCCCCCTCACGGTTCTGCTCGTGCCTGATCTACTGTATTTACTGCATACAGTTGGAACGCTGTGTTGACCAATCAGAAGCCAGCAGAGGTCCGCTTCTGAATTGTGATTGGTCCAAACCGCGTTCCAGCTAGGTTTTATGAAATGTGTTCCGATTATTTATATAAAATCAGTCTGGATTTTATGGATCGAAGTTGAATCCGTTGAAATGAACTTGTTTCAGTTTTGTGTTGGTAGCATAACGCCTTTTCAACATATATTTTCATACAGAGCTTGTTAAAATTTCAGAATTGATTTAGAAGTGTTTTGTTAGCCTTTTGCAACCATATTTCAAAACAGTCACGTTCCAGATAACTATATTTACGACACGGCTGAACGTTCAACATGTAAGAAAGCCTTATTTTCTGCTAGAGGGAACTTTTAAAGGGGTCATATGATGCTTTTTTTAAAGATCATTATTTTGTGTATTTGGTGTAACAGAATATGTTGACATGCTTTAATGTTCAAAAAACACATTATTTTTAAAATACTGTACATTATTGTAGGTCCTCTATGCCCCGCCTCTCTCAAACGCTTCCCTCCTTCCGACGAGCGCAGTCTGCTCTGATTGGCCAGCTGACCCAGTGCATTGTGATTGGCCGAACACCGGGTCGGAAATGTAACGCCCCTTACCATAATGGCCAGCTTTTAATCTACTTCCGGAAGGCCAAATAAAGTGCTTTTCGCACTGAAACACACAGCGTCTCTCTGACATGCTGCTTCAACACTAACTGCGGTTACTGAAACCACGCCTTCTTTCTTTGCGTGCACATTTGGCGCATTATGCTAATATTTCCACATAGTGAGGTAGACATGTGGGGGCGTGTTAGAACAGGCGTTTTAGGGGGCCGTGGCTGACTCTTAACTTTGATAAAGAATATCTCTTTGGTTTTGAGACTTTAGTCTTTGCAACTTCAGGGATCTTATCTATGCACAATCAGCTTGTAACACTCCAAAGAGAAAGAACAACTTGAAATCGCATCATATGACCCCTTTAATTAAGATGAAGGTTGTCATAACCAGAGCATTTCTAAACCTCCACAGGATTACAGGCACTTTATAGCTTTGCTGCTGGAGCTTGGGAAATAACCGGCCGTCTCCATGTGATGTGAGCCCATGTTGGAGTCCATTTCTTACTAATCCAAAGTGTCCCCCCCCCCTCTAATGATCTTATTCAGTGAAAGAAAGCTTTGGTTGATTGCATGACCATATGTGCTCTTGAAAGCGAATGAATGAGAGGAAAAGTTTCAGACCATAAGGGCCTGTTGTGTTTTTTTTAATGCATCCCATACCCTTCAGAGCCGCCGGGCGACGTCAGCATGAGTGTGTGGTTTGAGTGAGATTACCAGCATTAATCTGTTCTGTGCCAGATCACTGTGATGGATTACGTCACTCAACTAATCCCGCTAAGATGAGCCAGCGTTCATTACTAAATCAAACCCTTTTGGGCTCTGGTGTTGTGTAACGGTCGTCCTCAAAGGTTCAGTTTATCACTTCTTTATTTTTGTTTTGGCAACAGTATTACCGAAAGTTCAGGTTAGACACTGGCCATACCCTTAGATCAAGTACGTACTCCAGTTTTAATATAAAATGGAAATTAAAGGGATGGTTTACCCATTGTTGTTATTTCCTCCCCCTCATGTCGTACATTGACATTGATTGACGCACATACATAGAGCTCATCAAATATGGTCAAACATGCGTGCATGGTGTGCGAGAACCAATGAGTTTATGTGAGGTTATGACTGATCAAACTGTGACATCAGAAACTCACAGATCAAATCTAATAGTCCCACTTCATCTCTTCCTATTACCTGGCAAAGCCGAATATTCCAGTCCCAATTGTTTGCCTCCATTTGCCAAAAGTGCCTTGAGCCTTTTGAAATGTTTGTCTCATTCAGTGGATTAGTAAATAACTGTCAAATGTAGTTTACCAAATTCAGAGATGGCGCCACTTGGGGCCAGGGCTCGACAATAACGAGTGCCCGATGGTCCCGGGGCCGGTGTGAAAGATGCTCGGACAGTTGACAGAATTCTGTCACAAATGTTTATCCTTTGTGTTTTTAAGCTATGCCAATTTAAATGTGCAAGCGATTTTAATGCATTCAAGCGCAATAATACGTGAAAGAACTCAATTCAGCCTTTGCGTTAGTGTTGTAATCAAGACCACCTAAACCGAGACCAAGACATTTAGAGGTTGAGACTAGAGATGCACCGATCGACTGATTCATGATCGGCCGGTCAGTCGGTCCGTTCTTCCGTCACACCTACGCTCACATCCACATGTCGGCGGCGGGGAAGTTCTTCACTGTGAGTGAAGAAGACACAATGTTCACAATCTGTAATACATGTAGGGCCAAAGTAAACCTTGGGGGAACCATAGGGCTCGATTAAGGCTTGTTTGGGACAAGTAGATTTTTAAAGGGGCAAGAGAGAGAATTTTACTTGTCTGACCGGACAAGAAGCCTGATTAAAACGTCAATAACCACCATAACTAGGGAAGCACTGAAACTTTTAAAGTTTTAAAATGTTCAAGCACAAGACGACGTTGACGACGGATGCTGTTTTCTGTGCGCGCTGAGAGCCGTGTCTCAGACAACGCGCGAATACAAAATCAAGTTCTCTTTCGCGTCTTCTTGCGTTTAAATGGGCAAATACACATAAAATTATGTAAAAATACCCGTCTTGGCGAGTATCTTAAGTGAATGCAAACAGTCATATGAAAATGTTGGAGGGGCAAGTAAAAATTAACCACTGCCGCGACCAGACCAGCAGAAAAAATTCTTAGCGTTGAGTCCGGGAGTGCCTTTCAAACCTGGCTCGTGTGGAGAGTTTGTTTCTGAACATGGTGCATTTTCTCCCTTAGCTGCATTTGGTTTGCCGTATATGAACACGGCCATTACATTTGGATCAAAACGGAACAAAAAAATCAGTCCGGGATCGCCTGAACTGAGGCTCAACAGCAATCTGTTACGACACATTAAAGAGCCACAAAACTGAATTGTTTGAATTTCTAAAGAAATGACAAAATTTGAAAGCTAAGACTTTGTTTCATTCCAAAAGTAACCTGCTCTGTCTTGTCTGTCTGCAAGTTGCCAGTGTTTTTCACTGCGTGAACATGATGTGTGGCGTGAGAGCACTGTGGCTTGTCGGACGTAGCAACAGTAACTAAGGGGGGGCTGGTCTAGGCGAAGGGTCAATTGAAAACCGACTCAACGAAACCAAGCTTGATTGTCAATCCATCTTGATGATTGACGCTATGAGGAACATAAACAGGTGCATTCTGACCAATGAGAAGACAGATTTACTCCCATGTGACTTGCAGAAAGACATTTTGACACGCTTTGAAATGTTGCTATGTGAAAGCGAACTGTACCAAGAAGGAAATGCAACATTGTAGCAGTTTAAGTCCCTGTTTCGTAACAAAGCAAACTATCTACAGCTCTGAAAATGGCCTTAAGTTTAATGGCTAGAAAGTTGACCATTGTGGATCTATGTAATGTATACAAAAATATGTACACAATTGAGTTACCTTATCTGTTCCTCTATGTAATTCACAGAGGAAGTTGAATGGGTGTTTGAGTCAAATGGTTCCTTTGAGGAAATGTTGGCAGCACATAGTCATTTACTTACCCAGGGGGTAAAAGGCTTTCAAAATACTGTAATCTTCACAGACTCGTTCCTTAAATTATGCTTTCAACTTCTCTCAAGGCCTTCCAGAGCAAGCTCAGCAGAATTGACTCTGTGCACACCAACTTTGTGTAATGGTGCTGAAAAATCAGCTTTGATCACAGCAATAAATTACATTTTATAACATATTCACAAAATGCTCTGTCCTGTCATGTAACGCTTATTGTAAGATTTAATTTTGTGCTTAAATTTCAAGTTGCAGATGCCATTGAGGCTAAATGAGAAAGCAGTCGTGCATGGAGCCCATTAATAGAGATCAGCTCATATGGGATTTGACTTTTATTAGATCTATAGGACCAAGTGTTATTTAAATTTTTTTCCTGACTTTTGAAAGCAAGGACATTGACATCTTCAGGAACTCAATGCATTGAAATGCTAGAACATAAATCCAGCTTGCTTCTGTATAACATCCAGCTTTACACTTGTTTTGTCTCTTATTTTGAGGTCCAGCCCGCATGTTAAAAATGGAAAGTTGCTTCAAGCGGCTTGGAGCATAACCGTGTGATTCTCATGCAGAAGGAGGTCTGCTGTGAGCGGGAGCGGGGGCTTGTGAAAGGAAGTGTGTGTTGGGAAAGAGGAGCAGAGTTTCCTAAAGGTCTGAAGCTGCGTTTGGGCCCGGGGTGGGCGTTGGGTTTGTTTAGCCGGGGGGGGTAGAAGTTCAAGGCGAGTGCGTCCAGGCGATGCAGGGATAAAGTGGACTGCTGGGAGCCGGCTGTCCTCAGGATTCAGCCTGGGAGGAAATTGGGAGTTAAACGTGATGCGGCCGGTGGGGCCGTGGGGTTAGACGTGAAGCTGGAGAGAGGAAGGAAAGCGCAGGGGTGTGCCACTGCTCACATGCTAGAGTCACAGCTGTGTTTTGTTTTGCCCCTCCTCTTCAAGAGAGGAAAACGGCTACATTTGGTCCCCAGGTATCCTCTGTTGTTTTAAAGATGTATTTATGGGGAGGGCTGGGGGGAAAAAAATTAATGCATCACCATTCTCTCTTCAGCGATTCTTGTAAGCAGTTTTGTTTTAAGGACAGGACAAGCATCTTATATGTCAGAACATCTGTGCATTCGTGTGAAAGCAGTCTATTAGATGTGACTTGCAGAAAGACATTTTGACACGCTTTGAAATGTTGCTATGTGAAAGCGAACTGTACCAAGAAGGAAATGCAACATTGTAGCAGTTTAAGTCCCTGTTTCGTAACAAAGCAAACTATCTACAGCTCTGAAAATGGCCTTAAGTTTAATGGCTAGAAAGTTGACCATTGTGGATCTATGTAATGTATACAAAAATATGTACACAATTGAGTTACCTTATCTGTTCCTCTATGTAATTCACAGAGGAAGTTGAATGGGTGTTTGAGTCAAATGGTTCCTTTGAGGAAATGTTGGCAGCACATAGTCATTTACTTACCCAGGGGGTAAAAGGCTTTCAAAATACTGTAATCTTCACAGACTCGTTCCTTAAATTATGCTTTCAACTTCTCTCAAGGCCTTCCAGAGCAAGCTCAGCAGAATTGACTCTGTGCACACCAACTTTGTGTAATGGTGCTGAAAAATCAGCTTTGATCACAGCAATAAATTACATTTTATAACATATTCACAAAATGCTCTGTCCTGTCATGTAACGCTTATTGTAAGATTTAATTTTGTGCTTAAATTTCAAGTTGCAGATGCCATTGAGGCTAAATGAGAAAGCAGTCGTGCATGGAGCCCATTAATAGAGATCAGCTCATATGGGATTTGACTTTTATTAGATCTATAGGACCAAGTGTTATTTAAATTTTTTTCCTGACTTTTGAAAGCAAGGACATTGACATCTTCAGGAACTCAATGCATTGAAATGCTAGAACATAAATCCAGCTTGCTTCTGTATAACATCCAGCTTTACACTTGTTTTGTCTCTTATTTTGAGGTCCAGCCCGCATGTTAAAAATGGAAAGTTGCTTCAAGCGGCTTGGAGCGTAACTGTGTGATTCTCATGCAGAAGGAGGTCTGCTGTGAGCGGGAGCGGGGGCTTGTGAAAGGAAGTGTGTGTTGGGAAAGAGGAGCAGAGTTTCCTAAAGGTCTGAAGCTGCGTTTGGGCCCGGGGTGGGCGTTGGGTTTGTTTAGCCGGGGGGGGTAGAAGTTCAAGGCGAGTGCGTCCAGGCGATGCAGGGATAAAGTGGACTGCTGGGAGCCGGCTGTCCTCAGGATTCAGCCTGGGAGGAAATTGGGAGTTAAACGTGATGCGGCCGGTGGGGCCGTGGGGTTAGACGTGAAGCTGGAGAGAGGAAGGAAAGCGCAGGGGTGTGCCACTGCTCACATGCTAGAGTCACAGCTGTGTTTTGTTTTGCCCCTCCTCTTCCAGAGAGGAAAACGGCTACATTTGGTCCCCAGGTATCCTCTGTTGTTTTAAAGATGTATTTATGGGGAGGGCTGGGGGGAAAAAAATCAATGCATCACCATTCTCTCTTCAGCGATTCTTGTAAGCAGTTTTGTTTTAAGGACAGGACAAGCATCTTATATGTCAGAACATCTGTGCATTCGTGTGAAAGCAGTCTATTAGACCTGCCGCTGTCGTTGATGTCATCAGTAATAATCAAACAGCGGTAATGCACAGAAAAAGAGAAAATTAATTCACTGCTCTTGGTCTAGATTAGAAGCTCTAAAGAGAAGCTTAAAGCACTGTCTGAACTGAAAGCACTTTTTGTTTGTTGCTTGTAATGCGTTTGTCCTCCTCCATTTGCTTGTATGTAGCGCTGGGTATCGATTCGATTCTCGATTTTTTGATTGCGTTCAGTGAATATAGTTTTAATACAAATGCTATTGATATTTCTAAAAAATGAACAGTAAACATCAGTTTACAAATGGTGAATTAATAAAAAGAAGTTAAGAACCACATGCCTGTATTTTAAACCTATTCTTTTTTTGTCCTTTTTTGAACAATAATAGGGCCCTATAAAATGTTCTTAATTTTTCTGGTAATCAGATGAAGGCATAAATTTAATTTATCCTAATCAAATGAAAATTAAACCCTTTTATTTTTTGGCAAACAAAGTGCTGCACAACAGAGGTTTACTGTTCAAATTAAAAATAAAACAGATGTGATTATTCCTTTAAAAAAAAAAGATTTATTAATATTTATTAGCAGTAGTAGCAGTAGTCTTCAGACTGCTAAATAGTAATACATTCTGACAGTTTAACATTAAACTAAACTTTTATTTTGACGGGTTTCCATGAGGAACTTGCAGCTGCTGTGTGTGTGATATGAGGGTAGTTTTCTCAAATGAAAGGGTAAATGCTAATGAAGTGACTCTCAGAGCAGCTGGAGATGATATTCGTGTTCAGATCATCATATAGTGAGACGGCAGAAGCTGAAAACACCACGAGCATCATCCGCACTTTAGTAATGTGTGTAGTAAACAAAACAGTGCGCCGCGCCATCCGCCATTCATTCATTGCGGAAATCATGGCGCCGTATGCGTGATATACTATTACTATACGATTTACTATAGCATTTCACCTGAGCATTGCACACATTGAACCCACCCTTCAACTGGCTGAAACAAACACTTTTTACACGCTACGCATTTAAGGTGTTCTAGTAGTTAGATGACTGAAGAAAATGACAATTATCAAGTGAAATTTGACAACAAACCTTTTAACAAAATTAAACTCAACATAACAGCTAAACCAGGCCATTTTGCAGTCCAGGTGAACATACACATAACATTAGGTTGTTAAACACTTCATGACATCTTTATTCACTCCTCATAGTCTCCTGGTCCATGCACATCACTTTGATCCAATATACATTTATCCACTTATTATAAAGTGTCTTTCTAGAAAGCAAAAACATTTTCTTACAACCCTACGTGAATTCTTCTGATAGAATACATAATGACATTTAATCGCAGTAGGGTAACAGGTGCACAGAGCTAACATTAGCATTGAGCTACATAACACCTATGATAGACGGGGCAACTTTTTGAGCAATTTTGCTGGGCAATGTTGCCGTCCACAGGCAACCAGGTGAGACACAGGGCCCACGACCGATCTAAAGTATCCAGATGGACATTTTTTGATGAAAAGGTGTCCAGGCAACATTGCTCAAAAAATAGTTTCCCTTTGTATCATCACCTTAACCCTAAAAATGGCAAGACCATAAAGAGACATCAGAAAATGTATGTATTGCTATTTTCCATCTTATTGGGACACATATAATACAACTTGATAATTTTTTAAAAAACATGACTTTTAATTTAGATTTTAATGTTTGTATCCCACAGGATACGTTGCTATTTTTAGGGTTGTCTATTTATAAAATGAATACTACGTTTTTACTCAAATCTCATTTGAAATTGAAAATTGTTTGTAATAACCTCCGATTGCGATCTAATGTGGATTTTAGTCATATAATGTTGTTGAAATAAATTATTTGTAGCCTTTTATACACCAGCATAGCATTTAATACTACGTTTTTACTCAAATCTCATTTTAAACCACCATTGAGTGTTTGTAATAACCTCCGATTGCGATCTAATGTGGATTTTAGTCATATAATGTTGTTGAAATAAATTATTTGTAGCCTTTTATACACCAGCATAGCATTTTTCATGTAAACATTCTTTATTGTTATGAAAATACCCCAAATCTCATGAAAATCACTTACAAATCATATACTTTCGCAATCGTGTGTTTATTAGCTTTATGTTTTGTGTGCAGAAGCGTTTCTTGTTTATGCACGGAACTGAATGCGGAAGGCATATGAAGCGAAAACACAGATAGATAATGCTCATCAGATAAATCAGTGGAAAATGAATAGAAATGATGATTCTGTGTAAAGAAATATCAAGTAAACATGTATGCCAAATATGTGAACCTTTGGACTAAAAAAAGAGTTTTGTCGACAGCCAGAGGCGGCTGCTTCATAATTCTATATGCAGGACAAACCCTGACATATAATTGTTTCGATTTTATTATTAATTCTGTTCAAAAGTTACTTATAATTATACAAAAGTAATTTTAATAGAAATGCACAAATAAATTTGACATTCAAAGGCGGTACACTCATTAATAAGTTAATAAATAAGAAAAAAAATATTGTTTGGAATTGGATCATGATTCCCAAAATGGGAATTGGATCGGATCTTGAGGTGCCTGAAAATTCCCATCCCTACATATCAAGTTCTTTTATTTCTATATTTTATACAGATTGTGTCAAAGCACAATTGACACGGAGTAATAAAAAAGCCCCACGCACGACCGGGACAAAATCAATTATGAAAACTGAACTGTAAAGCAATTCTAAAAGACAATAGTGCCGTTATTTAGCTCAAGCTCAACTTATGGTTAATTTTACAACATCAAGGTCTTGTTTGGTCCTTATTTTGCATGCGAGGATAAAGAATATTCAAGTCATAAATTTGAGGTCATTGCATTCATTGAGAAGGTTAGATCGTAAAAGTGCCAGCCGCGTCAGCTTTGAATAAGATGAGCTTGCGTTTTTGATTGCAGGCGAGACGCTGCTTAATAACCCTGCGTTTTTAACCTTTGAGGCAAAACATCTGCTCCATAGTGAAGCTGTATTAACTTGCCTAACCCTGCTCCGCTGCGTCTAAGCTCGCACCTGTAGCTTACGCTTTAAAACTGGTGATGCTTGTCCCTCAAATTGATCAAAATCTCAATCTTGTGATGACCATCATCACAATCAAACCACAAAATGTTCCAACTTGTACCATTGTTGACTCAAGATTTTAATAATATGTTTTGATTTTCTCGCAGGCCAAGCCGATCTATGGCGGATGGCTGTGTTTGGCTCCAGAGGGGACGGACTTTGACAATCCCATGCAGAGATCCCGGGTAAGAGAACGTGACCTTATTTATAAGGAAGGTTTGCGTTAATATCGTGGCTGTACACAAATAAAACTTGTTTAGTGTGAGAGACATTAACTTCAGTCTGAGATGTGTATTTTTGTTACTTATTCGCTCAAAATTTTGTATTAGAGCTGTCGATTTAAAGGCACAATATGTAAGATTTTTTTATTAAAATCTCCAAAAACCACTAGAACAGTGTTTATATATTTTGCTGACTTGTGTACTTACATTATCCCAAATGTTTTGACGAATGTTTAAATCCAGAGAAATAAGCAATTTTAGCTAGTTACACGGAGCGTGTCCATTGTGTCGCCTGCTAATGATGTCATAACCCCTCGATTTCCGGCTTTGTTTTGTAGAAAACTAATTACAAGTAGCCTTTTTAAGTAGTTTAATTTAGCAAATATGAATAACATTAATAATACTTCCTTTTAACGCAGAAATGGCAGCGACGATTCTTCGTCCTTTATGAACACGGCTGCTTGCGCTTCGCTCTGGATGAATCGGTAAGCCTTCCGTTCTTTATATCTTTTGATCACGCAATTGCACATCAGTGGTCTGTGAGTCTAATCGCTCAGCTGAGAGATTACATTCATGGTCTTCAAAGCTGGCCTAACCAAACCTCAGTGGAATCCTCTCCAATAAAAACACATCACCACCATCCCTGAACTAAAATAAACCAGCAACAGTTTGTTGCTCCAGCAGCAGCTCAGAGATGAGAACGACCGAGGGAGTCCATCGGATGGGAACCAGCAGAACATGGTCCTGTGGTTAATGAGAGCCCGATTCAGCCTGTTTGTTTCACAGGAATGTGTCATGGGTGACCAAATTAGCTGCCCGGTCTGGCCAGAGATTACAGCGTTTGTGTGTAAACAGTGAAGCCCACACACAGGCTCAGTACTAGCACTGCGTCCCTCCGAGCCCTCGACTCCTGACGCTTCGGTTGCTTACTACAGCGGTGCCTTTTAGCACGGTGCAATTCATCATTCTGCTGTGCAGCACGAGGCAGAAGGCTGGAGTCACATCAGTGTGCGAGAGGGCTGAGGGAGGACGTTGTTTTTATTTCCAGTGAGTGGTGAGGACAATCCAAACTAGTGCTACAGAGTTTCCTGCCATTGTTTGGCTTTGAAAACGCTGTCTGCTCTGGTGTCATTTAAAGCAATAAGCCCCGTGAAACCGTGATTTACAGTGAATTTATAACAGCTGTTGTTAGGCACGAAGTGACGCGGAGTCTTAGCTGTTATAAATTCACTGTAAACCACGGCTTCACGGGGCTTATTGCTTTTATAAAACGGTTAAACTCCATATACGTAGTAAGGTTTCACAAAATAAAACGCTATGGCTTCATTTTATTTGTGCAGAAAACAAATGTGCTTAAGGTTTTTAAGTATTCCTGAGAACAAAGTGTCAGACTCTGACTTTGTTTTGCATGTTATCGTGCTGAAATGCTTTGTCTCTAGTGAAGGTGGTTGTGAATTGATCTGATATTTGAGCACATGACACACACTAGCTCACTTCTAAGAGGCTCTCTCGTCTCCTGGGAATCTTCTCATAGCGCAGAATCTGTTTTACCTCTATATACTGAGGTCTTCAGTTTCCTTAGCTGATCGTTCCTTTCAACCCAAGCTCTATTTTTCGCAAAAACTTACCTGTACATACAGTTCACTGCAGTTTCCAGCTAAAACCATCACTAGTGGCAGTAAAACACAGACAACTTTTATCCCTTTTCACACAGATTATGATTACAGGGCAGATTGTTGATTAACAAAGACTGATTTTTGTGCACAATACTATGTTATGAGCTCGTAACACTTTTATCATAGTGCATGATTTGTAAACTAACACATTTTGATGTTATCATCTCATAAGCAGCTCCATATGTGTGTCTTTTCTGCTGTAGTAAACTTGCTCGGTAGCGCACCCGGTGCAGCATTGCACTTGTGATGAGAAGCGCTCGGGTACGAGTCCGTCAAACACCAGTCACGATAAAAGAGCTCAGAGACTTGTAGAAGCTAGATAACATGACATGGTTGCTTCAGCACGTGTGTTTTTATCTCACGTTTGCTTTTATTTTTATTATCGATTAGGTTTAGGGTCGGGTTCAGTTGCGTTATTATTTTAAAACATGATACAGCATTAAACTTTCTGTGCTTTTAATTTCTGAACTGCCGAAAATATGTGCAACAAGCAGTGTAATAAAACGTTGCCAGATTCACGTTCATCTGTTTCAGATGCTTCACTTTCACTTCGAAAGTGTCGTGCAACTATCAAGAAGCAACGTATTGTCAATTGCAGAGGCACCGCCGTAGGCACGTTTTCCCAGTGAGCCTGAGTTATGGCTAGTTTTCAATTATTTTAGGGTTTGTTATGTGTAGTGTGTGCGTCAGTTGATCTTAAGAAACGCTCAAGTATGCACTCCAGACACTGATGTAATCATGTCCCAGTATGGTTGTAGTTGTTTTAAAGCACATGAACTCTAATCCCGTAACTTGCCAGTTACATTAAGAGAGTCTGCCGGTAAGTAGCCATTCATCTAGCTTCACTAGTGACTCTTGTAAACATGATGTGCGTTCAGCTGCGGTCTTGACGTATTTTAATTGTCCGACTGAGATGTTCTGAAAGTGGAGTCTGCTCTCAGGATTGCGTTTCCCCCCAATATGCCCTTATTAGGAGAAACTGCTGAGGACTGTGGGTCACGGTGCTCAACTCGGAGAACGTTAGCCCCCCTCAAAACCACATGGAAATGTTAAATATGCTTTGAGATTCTCGTCTTTGGGCTTTGCCACGACACCCATTTCTAGGACAAAGACCAGAGAAAATCAGCTTAGAAGACTAAAGCAGAGTTTGTTTCGGAAACCAGATTTTACGCGGCACATCAAGCCGCTGGAGTTCACCGTTCGCTTTAGACCCAAGGAGCTGCCGTTTGCCAGGTGCTGAATATGAAATGCGTCTGTTTCATAGCCCTCGGGTGCTCCTGAGTTGGAGGGTTTACATAAGTGTGTTTTAACAGACGACACTGCACGTCTGGACACATGTATGCTGCAAAATAAGAAGAGCTACCTGAAAATAGCGCAGCTTTGCTATTGTGCCGCTTGCGTTTGCAATAAAACAGTTGTTGTGACCCAAAACATTGATGTCTCTCCTAAAAACGCATCCTTTTGGCTGTTTTTGTGTTTTGATCCGTTTTAATCTGGAAACAAACTGGTAACTGTTGAGCTTTGCATCATGGCCTGTTATGTTGGCATTCTAAATAATTAAAGTTAATGGGCAACGGATATTATCAATTAAAACAATAGCCAACCATAAAAGTACATTGAAGAAAACTGTGTAAAAGCAATTTTCACTCAGAAATTGCTAGTAAATTTAACAATTACAAAAAAGGGCAAGTAATACATCAAATTAAACATTACATTTTTAAGTAGAGTGACTGAAATTAGGGTTGTGCAATTAATCGAAAAACAAATTCGATTTCGATTTTGGCCTCCAACGATTATGAAAATACAACAATCGAGATAAAACGATAATTACGCCCCTTTTTGTTCCTCCATAAAAGCCCAATTTCACGTGCAAATCAGTAAAATCATGTAACGTGACTTTTGCAAAATGGGACGTGCTTGATTTATATAAGTATATTTATTCATGTTTTTAAAAGCGTGAAAGAGAACTCGCGCTGCTCCTCAGGAAGATATATGCGCTCCTAGACGGAGCAGAACACGGACTGTAAAATGCGGCGCTTAGTGATTATTCATGTATACCTTCATCGGTCATGTAATAAATGAACGTAAAGAGTTGAGAATGAAAATACGCGTGTAACGGTAAATTGGATCCTTGCGGCTCTTAAAGTGACAGCAGCCTGTTTTTCTGTTGCGACTGTGTGCTTCATATTAACCAAACAACAAAAGACAAATTCAAAATCACACACTGCTCTTGTATGGCTAGTTTTCAATTATTTTAGGGTTTGTTATGTGTAGTGTGTGCGTCAGTTGATCTTAAGAAACGCTCAAGTATGCACTCCAGACACTGATGTAATCATGTCCCAGTATGGTTGTAGTTGTTTTAAAGCACATGAACTCTAATCCCGTAACTTGCCAGTTACATTAAGAGAGTCTGCCGGTAAGTAGCCATTCATCTAGCTTCACTAGTGACTCTTGTAAACATGATGTGCGTTCAGCTGCGGTCTTGACGTATTTTAATTGTCCGACTGAGATGTTCTGAAAGTGGAGTCTGCTCTCAGGATTGCGTTTCCCCCCAATATGCCCTTATTAGGAGAAACTGCTGAGGACTGTGGGTCACGGTGCTCAACTCGGAGAACGTTAGCCCCCCTCAAAACCACATGGAAATGTTAAATATGCTTTGAGATTCTCGTCTTTGGGCTTTGCCACGACACCCATTTCTAGGACAAAGACCAGAGAAAATCAGCTTAGAAGACTAAAGCAGAGTTTGTTTCGGAAACCAGATTTTACGCGGCACATCAAGCCGCTGGAGTTCACCGTTCGCTTTAGACCCAAGGAGCTGCCGTTTGCCAGGTGCTGAATATGAAATGCGTCTGTTTCATAGCCCTCGGGTGCTCCTGAGTTGGAGGGTTTACATAAGTGTGTTTTAACAGACGACACTGCACGTCTGGACACATGTATGCTGCAAAATAAGAAGAGCTACCTGAAAATAGCGCAGCTTTGCTATTGTGCCGCTTGCGTTTGCAATAAAACAGTTGTTGTGACCCAAAACATTGATGTCTCTCCTAAAAACGCATCCTTTTGGCTGTTTTTGTGTTTTGATCCGTTTTAATCTGGAAACAAACTGGTAACTGTTGAGCTTTGCATCATGGCCTGTTATGTTGGCATTCTAAATAATTAAAGTTAATGGGCAACGGATATTATCAATTAAAACAATAGCCAACCATAAAAGTACATTGAAGAAAACTGTGTAAAAGCAATTTTCACTCAGAAATTGCTAGTAAATTTAACAATTACAAAAAAGGGCAAGTAATACATCAAATTAAACATGACATTTTTAAGTAGAGTGACTGAAATTAGGGCTGTGTAATTAATCGAAAAACAAATTCGATTTCGATTTTGGCCTCCAACGATTATGAAAATACAACAATCGAGATAAAACGATAATTATGCCCCTTTTTGTTCCTCCATAAAAGCCCAATTTCACGTGCAAATCAGTAAAATCATGTAACGTGACTTTTGCAAAATGGGACGTGCTTGATTTATATAAGTATATTTATTCATGTTTTTAAAAGCGTGAAAGAGAACTCGCGCTGCTCCTCAGGAAGATATATGCGCTCCTAGACGGAGCAGAACATGGACTGTAAAATGCGGCGCTTAGTGATTATTCATGTATACCTTCATCGGTCATGTAATAAATGAACGTAAAGAGTTGAGAATGAAAATACGCGTGTAACGGTAAATTGGATCCTTGCGGCTCTTAAAGTGACAGCAGCCTGTTTTTCTGTTGCGACTGTGTGCTTCATATTAACCAAACAACAAAAGACAAATTCAAAATCACACACTGCTCTTGAGTGAAGGACTTCTGTAGCTTTAATAAGAAACAAAAAAATTAAATTCTTACAGTGAAGACCATGCTGTTTTATTTTACATTTGATTATTAATTTCTGTAGTAGACTGTAAACTGCTTGAGACTTGCATAAAAAAAACATTAAAGCATAGTTTGTTTCATTTGTATCTTTTTATTCTATTGTATTTGTCCTTTGCTTTTTTTACTGACAGTTTAATTATTTTCAATAAGTTGTCGGACTTTTAGTTTGTATGTTTGAAATCCCGCTGGTCTCTACAATGTAGATGTCATAGCAACCTTATTTAAAGGAATATGTATATTTGATATGCATCACTATCTTTAAATAAATCACTCATATAAAGTTTTGGTCATATGTTCCCCTCATAATCGTGTTAAATAATCATGATTATGATTTTTGCCATAATCGAGCAGCCCTAACTGAAATAGTATTTTCTTGCAAATTGTATGCCAATAATCTTTCTTTCATACAACTTTGAAAAAATATTTTTTTTACAGTCTAGTCCATATGACTAGGCTATATTTTATAACAGCTTTGTGTGAGGAACAGACTGAAATTTACATTTACATTTAGCAGATGCATTTATCCAAAGCGACTTACAAATGAGGACAATAGAAGCAATCCAACAAAAGAGCAATAATGTGTAAGCCCCGGTTAGACGAGGTTCTTTTATAATAAATAAAAATAGTTGATTGAATAGAAAAATAATGGAGAAGACTAATGTTAGAGGGTCAATTTTTTATAAATAAAAGAAAACAAGTAGATGGAAAATAAATCGAATAGAGTGCTAATGTTAGAGGGTCAATTTTTTAAAAGGAAAAGTAGATAAAATAGAAATCGAATAGAGTGCTAATGTTAGAGCGTGATTTTTTTAATAAAAGGAAAAGTAGATAAATAGAAATACAATAGAGTGCTTATGTTAGAGGGTCAATTTTTTAATGAATGAAAAGAAAACAAGTAGATAAAATAGAAATAGAATAGAGAGTGCAAGTGTTAGACGGTCAAGTTGTTTAAACTAATAAACTTAATTTAATTTTAACTTAAATTTATACTAATAGTAAAATGAAAGTCATTAGTTACTAACCCTCATGTCTTTACAGATCTACGTATGTACCGTGATGTTTTTCTGAATAAAGAGATTTACGCAGCTGTGTCTGTCAGACAGTGCTTATAGAGGACCTCATTCACTGATCCTTGTTTTAACTGGGCATTAAAATGTCTCTTATTAAACAGTGAGTCTGTTTTCATTCTGTATTTGACTAAATTATGCAGTTTGATTCCTTACAATGAGGACAAATTGATGTTGTTTCGGATGAGCTGTTGAGTCGCTGCCTGTGTGCATGTTAACTGTAGCACACATTAGCGTTTGGCCCGGGCCCTTGCTGTAGTTCAAGATATTTGCTCTTCCTGTTTTTCTTCTTCATGCATTGCCTAATATTTCCTCTCTTATCTGAAGACGTCTTAAAGACTCCCACTCCCAACCCAAGCGAATCCAAAGACCTAAATGAACTGCTGTCGAACTTCAGCACACATAGCTCACATTATTTGTGCGCTTGCGGTTACTGGCGCTTCTACAGGAATTTATGCTACAGTTTTGTGTTCGTTCTTGAATGCCCTTCTGGATAAAATAATATGAAATTAGCAATCCGATACATCTAGGTTTCTATCATGATTTGTGATGGAACAAAGGGATACAAATGTCCCGTTGTGTGTTTTCGGGGCCGTGGAGTGACGTGAGATTCTCTGTTGTTGTTGCGTCTTCTGTTCTTACGCTGCTGGTGTCTCATTACGCAGATTTCTTTCCATCCGCAGCACTCACTCTGTAGTGAAACAGAAACACTGCTGCAGTTTATAACTGTGACGCACTGTAATTGCCATATTTGGCATTCCCTGGAGTTTACTGGCAGCTTTTAATAAAGCTAGATCACTTAAAATGTCCATAAAAGGAATCAGGAAAGGACGGCACCTGTTTTACGTCTCGAGTCTGCAGAACGTCTGATAACAGCCCGAGATGGTCGAGTGTGAATCTCAGGATCTGAACAATGAAGGAATCCAAATCTCAGTCCGGTGCTTTAAAGCAGTGCTTTAAAACTTTCTGCAGCATGCGCCACTTTCTAGCGTTTGACACGTGTCAACTTGACTAACTCTTTTGCTCACCAGTCACTGTGGCGAGTGGTTTTCCAAAATTACTAGTCACTCAGCATTTTCACTGGCCACAATTTTGTTGTTGGGAAATTACGTTTTATGACTAAAGTTGCTGCATACTAAAATGTATTTCAGTTCATTTTTTTGCCTATTTAAAGGACATTTTCCCTAACCTTATTAATTGCATGCATCATCTTTCATATTAAATATTTTATTCAAAATTTCACTTAATATAGTAAGACACTATAGGGCTGTTACCAATCAAATGAAATCGGTATGAACAAAACCGATCTTTCCACTGCAGTAGAAACAGAAGTGGCATTTAGATGCATTTGCACACAGTTTAATGAAGCTGAAATGTAGCATGAATGCATTTACGCTGCAAAATTACAACAGCATAAATAATGTTATGAGCTTGGTGTTTTAAATCTGTGTTTTTTTTTTTAAAATACACAAATATGAAATGTTGGAAAAAATTCAAGGATAAGCTACTTTTTAATTTGAGAGTAAACCGCCAGTAGGTGGCAGCAGGTGACTCTCTTAACGAGTGAGTCATTGAGTCATTCATTCAAACGATTCGTCAGACGGCTGATTCCTTCAAGAATGAATGGACTTTATGAACGGACCACTGAATCATCGACTCAAATTATTAATTAAAAACACGAATCATTCAGTAAGGAACCACCGCTGTGTGTCGCTCAGACTGTTCTGCTGCGATCTTTGTTTGGAACTATTTTCGTTAACCAAATCGAGCGAAAACAGTCAACATTGACAATATTGTACTAAAATGTAAGTCACTTAATAATAACTAGCATTTGAACTCTTGTATAAAATCAATGTCAGATTTGCAATCGTGGTTTTCAGGGAGAACGACACTCGAAGCCATACATAAGTTGGGGCCGTTGGGCTCGGGCTGAAATGCAGGGCTCTAAAG
Organism: Sinocyclocheilus grahami; assembly: GCF_001515645.1. Taxonomy (NCBI): domain Eukaryota; kingdom Metazoa; phylum Chordata; class Actinopteri; order Cypriniformes; family Cyprinidae; genus Sinocyclocheilus; species Sinocyclocheilus grahami. The sequence goes on from NW_015506011.1 coordinate 94,160, forward strand.
CGCAGCATGTTGCATTTAAGCAGCAAAAATACACACAAAATGACACCAAAATGGCCATCCTGGCCACACAGTTAAATAAATGATAATATTCAGTGATGTGAAATGTGGAGTAAGGTCTGGCGCAGTTGCAGCTTGTACTTATTACTAAAACAAGAAAGCAAACGAGTAGCATTAATAGTCATTCATTTTAGTTAACATATGCTATGATAATTTGAACAGATTTTTATTCTTATTGTAAATAATGGAACATTTAGGTCATGAATATTGTCTCAAAAGTCATGGAAATGTACTGGTAAAAATGTGTACGAACCCTGGTATTAGAAAACATCAACATTTCAGTTATTAATAAAAAAGAATATTTAAGAATACTATAACTTACTACCCTTTTTTAGTGAGAAGGATGGGCCTCATGTTTGCACACAGATCATCACAATCATTCTCTCGCGCTCCCCAGTTTGGGAACCGCTGCTTTAAAGAAGCAGTTCACCCAAAATGATGCCATTATATACTCATCCTCATATCATTCCAAACCTGTTTGGCTTACGTTTTCAAGCTCCAAAACGACAAGAAAGGACCACATGCACAGTGTTTCAAGTCTTCAGATTTAGTTTTTTTTTATACATGCAGTTTTATGACCTCATGAGAATTGAGACTAAATGAGATCATAGTTCACATTCTTAAAAAATAAATCATGCGACACCAGAGGATCATTTACGATAGACAAATGAAGTCAAAAAGTTGATTTTAAAATTGTGAAAACATGCACACTTTTCTTTATACAATATCATTTGAAAGTTTGGGGTCAGTAAGAGTTCTTTATTTTTATTTGATGTTTTTGATAGAAGTCTCTTCTGCTCAGCAAGGCTGTATTTATCTGATCAAAAACACAGTAAAAATGTCTAAATATTATTAGAATGTAAAACAGCTGTTTCTAAGTGAATCTCTGTTAAGCTGTAATGTATTTCTGTGATGTGCAGCTGTATTTTCAGCATCATTCCTCCAGTCTTCAGTGTCACATGATCTTCAGAAATCAGTATAATATGCTGATTATTAGAAACATTTCTGATTATTATCAATGTTGAAAACAGTCGTGCTGCACAATATTTTTGTGGAAACTGTTGCATTTTATTTTTCAGGATTCACAGATGAACAAAGTTCAGAAGAAATAGAGATCTTTTGTAACATTGTAAATGTTTTTGTCACTTTTAATCAATGCGTCCTTGCTGAATAAAAGTATTAATCTTTCCAAAAACAACCTTACTGACCCCTAAACCTTTGACTGGTTTGTGCATATATGTTGACCCGTGTAAAGCACCCATGTACAGTGCATGGATGAGAACACACGGTTGCATGAGGGAACGTACAGGTTACAGTCCTGAGCTGTTGAGGTCATTGAAGAGCTCTCTGAGTGTTCTTATTGGTGATAAGGGACCGTAATATATCTGCTCAGTCATTAGACCAGCTGCAGGGGTCCGGTGTGGCTCCAGTACAGCTTTAATGCCTCTCAAAGCACAGCAGGGTGACGGATGTAAATAAAGGCATGTTTGACGTGTTTGGCTGGACTGGAGCGTCAGGGAACAATGGCTTCAGCACTACAGTAACGATCACGGCTGCTGCAGCACTGATTTAATGATATGAGGAATATATCGGTGACGTACGTGTTTACTCAGAAACTGTTGCTCTATAACAAGCTACTTCAGCAGAAAACGCAGACAGTGAGGTTCAGTGACAAAGACGGTTTGGGTCAATGATTCAAATATAGATCACAACATATATTTTTACTAGGGATGCACGATATTGGATTTTTGGCCGATACCGATATATTTCCTTTTGTTTGGAAACGACACCAAGTCTCTCCTGTGCAGAAATTATAAGCAAAATATTTTTAATTTTGGGTTGTTTTTAACCAGAACTTTTTTGTTAGAATTAAATAAACAACGCATTACAACGGTGAGGAAAAGCTCTGTGTGTTCACATCCATACAGTTTATGATCACAACAACAACAACGTTTGTCAGGCGTCTACATTATCATCTGAGGAGATTACAAAGATTCAACCAGTGTGTTTCAAACTCTAAAACATTAAATGTGGAGTTATCTGCTTTTGCTATAAAACAAACCTTTAATATGTAAAAAAAAACACATACTTTCAATGAACTTTAATTTTGTAAATTACCTGTCTTTGTTTACGTTATTATTACTTAATCAAAACAACCCAACTGCAGTTTGATTGATATTACTTGGAATGCACAATTAAAAATAAACGTGATTCCTCAAAAAAAAAAAGAATGGAGTTATCGGTTTTTGCAAATGAACTCTTCATTTGTATAGCGCTTCATCCAATACAGATCGTGTCAAAGCAGCTGTACAGGAGTTTGTCAATGATGCAAGAAGTCAATAACAGGCATTTTCCCAGCTGAAGTCAGTGATGATCGTGACCTCTCCTGTCTTTCACCAGATGGAGTGAACAGCTTGTGGTTTATCCCAGAACCAACAAGCAAAATCAAAAGAAGAAGCGCAAAGTGGAGCCAGCAACCTCACAGGTACTTTACACTGCAGCCTGCTGTAATATTAGTCATCAGCTCTGCTTCTATTGCGCTATGAAATCTGTGTTGTTTGTACCGAATTCCATTTTATTTAAACCCGAATTCAAACAGAATTCTGTGTTTTTTCCGTTTTGACTTTTCTGGATTGTTCGGTTTCAGTGGTTTTATTACATTGTTAATAATCAAAAAGGACGCCTAATCAATAGAATTCACAAAATTGTAACAAATTAATAATGGGTCAAAAACGTTAAGATGTCCGCATCAAAAGAAATGTACAAAAGTGGTTTTATGTCGATAGAAAGCACATTAACTCTAAGTAAAGTGTCTACTTTTAAGGATTCAAATAAGTTTTTGGAGAATAATGTTACATTGTCATTCAGTGTAACACGGTATTTATGTAAAAATTCAAACAGCATGCTTATTCTGACGCGTACATATTAAAATATATAAAAGAATAAAGGAGCATATTAAATTTTATTGTGTTTTAAATGAGTAAAAAACGATTACTGACAAATGGGCAAAAGCTAGGATAGTGGCACATTTAAAAAATGTAGAATTACAACTAATTAGTGTTTGGGGTGAAAGTAATTAGTCTTTTAATGTGTCATAAATTGATTTTTGTTGTAAATACGCCTGACGAGATTGTTACACTGAATGATATTTTAGTGGCTCTCTTCTGAAAATCAGGGGAAAATGTATCATATTTATTTTTTGCTCAGAAAAAGAAAAACAAAATTGCAATTAAATTAAACAGAAAACTTTTAAATTTTTGTTGTTAAAAACAACAACAATTTAAAGCAGTATTACACTTATTGTTTTTATGCTTAAACCCTTTTTCGTCTTTGACCCATATGTATTCTATTAATTCAAAAATTAGGTGTTTTATTTTATTGATTTATTTCAGAAATTCTGTTGTCCGTTTTAGATTTGTCTTGATTCTGTGTTGTATTATTGAATACAGTTTTATTACTAAAAATGCTGGTAATCAAATGAATGCATAAAGCTTTAACAGTTTAATCGATGAAAATTGTAATCAAATTAATTTTGACCAGTTTCTTTCAGTTTGGCAAATAAAGTGCTGCACAACAGTGGTTTACGGTTCATATTAAAACTAAATAATGTTTTAATAAACATATATGCATTTAGCACATGCAGTTTTTTTTGTAAAAAAAATAAAAGTTGGTAAGACTTTACAATAAAGTTAATTAGTTAACAGTAGTTAACATGAACTAAGCATGAACTACAGCATTTATTCATCTTAGTTCATGTTAATTTCAACATTTACTAATGCATTATTAAAATCAAAAGTTGTATTTGTTAACATTAGTCATCATTACAAACAATGAATAAGTTTTTTCATTAACATTAACAGAGATGAATAAATACTGTAACATGTATTGTTCATTGTTAGTTAATACATTAACTAATGTTAACAAATGACACCTTATTGTAAAGTGTTACCAAATACTTTAGATAACTATGCATTTAGCATAAATGTAAATGTATTATTATAGTTAATAAGTGAGCGTTTGGTTAACTGTTGGCACAGTAATTAAGACATATGTTTGTGTGAATACTCGACAAGAGAGAAATACTGTAATCTGTGTACACCACCGGTCAGAAGTGTGGGATCAGTGAGAGTTATACTGTTTCTAAAGAAGCCTCTTCTGCTCATCAAGGCTGTGTTTATTTGATCAAAAATACAGAAAAGAACGGTAATCTTGCAAAATGTTATTACAATATAAAATAATGGTTTCTATTTTAATATCTTTTAAAATATAATGTATTTCTGTGATGTGCAGCTGTATTTTCAGCATCATTCCTCCAGTCTTCAGTGTCACATGATCTTCAGAAATCAGTATAATATGCTGATTATTACAGTTGTGCTGCTTAATATTTTTTTGTAACCTGTGATACTTTTTTCAAAAAGTTAAAAAGAACAGCATTTATTCAAAATATAAATCTTTTCTAACAATATAAATCTTTGCTATCACTTCTGATCAATTTAACACATCCTCGCTGAATAAAAGTTTAAATTTCTTTAAAAAAAAAAAGAAAGAATATAAATGTACTGACCCCAAACTTTTGAACGGTAGTGTATATTATTAGAAAATATTTATATTTTAAATAAATGCTCTTCTTTTTAACTTTTTGAAAAAAGTATCACAGGTTACAAAAAAATATTAAGCAGCACAACTGTAATAATCAGCATATTATACTGATTTCTGAAGATCATGTGACACTGAAGACTGGAGGAATGATGCTGAAAATACAGCTGCACATCACAGAAATACATTACAGTTTAACAGAGATTCACAGAGAAAACAGCTGGTTTACATTATAATAATATTTCACAATATTAAATTTTTCCTGTATTTTTGATCAAATAAATGCAGCCTTGATGAGCAGAAGAGACTCCTGTAAAAAAATATAAAAAATCGTTCTGATCTCAAACTTTTGACCGGTAGTGTATATCCAGATCCGACTCATTTTGCACAGGTCACAAATTCCATTTTCCACGTCCACATTTTAATGGAAACAAACGGCGAGTGATGAAACCGTGGATGTTATATGTTTGATTTCAGGAACCAGGCCCAGCGAAGGTAGCAGTGACCGGCTCGGGCATCCCAGAAGCAGAGAAGACGCCAGACTGCAGTTCCATCACATGGCCAAGCAGAGAGGCGGAGGTGTCCCAGACGTGGAGCGAGATGCCGCCTCTCGGCTCACCACTGCCCTCTGCAGGTGTGGATGTCATCCAGACTAGCGCTGTCGGTTTAACCGGTTAGTTTGGTGTGATTAAACGAGTTAAAACGATTAAGGCGTTTAACGCAGCGCCTCATCCAGAGCTGTCTGTCATCTCACACTGATGCAGTCTGATGAAATCATGATGAAATTGAGATTTATGCATCATCTGAAAGCTGAATAAATAATCTCTCCACTGATGTATGGTTTGTTAGGATAGGACAATATTTGGTCGAGATACAACTATTTGAAAATCTGGAATCTGAGGGTGCAAAAAAATCTAAATATTGAGAAAATCATCTTTAAAGTTGTTCAAATGAAGTTCTTAGCAATGCATATTACTAATCAAACATTAAGTTTTGATATATTTACGGTAGGATATTTACTAAATATCTTCATGGAACATGATCTTTACTTAATATCCTAATGATTTTTGGCATAAAAGAGAAATGTATAATTGTGACCCATACAATGTATTGTTGGCTATTGCTACAAATATCCCCCAGCGACTTAACACTGCTTTTGTGCTGCAGGGACACATATGAGCCTAAAATTCAAGATATGAGCACAAAAATCACCCTCTTATGTTTATATCATATGATATAGTTCAGCAATGTCACACCAGCAAGAGTGCCGTTTCTCCCCAATATCTGCACCACTGATTTATACAACAGTTCAGTAAACAAGAAGATAATATTGCGTAAAATTTTAGACACAATATTATCATTATTACTCGATTTTGCAAACGAAAATAGTTCCAATCTACGCCACAGTAGAACTGTCGAGAGTCTGATCAACACACAGCGGTGATTCCTCACTGAATGAATCGAGCGAGTCAGTGATTCTTTCATAAGAACAGTCACTTGCTTCATTTCTGAATGAATCAGCTGTTTGAACGAATCGGTTGAATGAATGATTCAATGACTCACTCATTAAGATTTACCCGGCACCTACTGACACTTTTAGTTTCCTATTTAGAGCATCATTTCATAAAAAAAAAAGCACATTTATTATCATTATTTGTGAGCCTGCAGCACAGAAGCAGTGTTAAGTCGCTGGGGGATATTTGTAGCAATAGCCAACAATACATTGTATGGGTCACAATTATACATTTCTCTTTTATGCCAAAAATCATTAGGATATTAAGTAAAGATCATGTTCCATGAAGATATTTTGTAAATCTCCTACCGTAAATATATAAAAACTTAATGTTTGATTAGTAATATGCATTGCTAAGAACTTCATTTGAACAACTTTAAAGATGATTTTCTCAATATTTAGATTTTTTTGCTCCCTCAGATTCCAGATTTTCAAATAGTTGTATCTCAGCCAAATGGCGCTTATGACTGGTTTTGTTGTCCAGGGTCACATTTATGCAATGCTCAATCAAAATATTTCTTTCTAAAGTTGCTTTTTTCTGCTCATCTAACACTTTAATGATCTTTTGGGGGCAATTTCTCAGCCATAATTGACAGGCCTAGTTCAGATACACATTAGTCTGGCTAAAACCCCGCCTGAAGTCACTGTTCTCCATTGCACTCTACAGGTGAGGGCTCGATGGTGAGCCGGTGCTCGGATCAGAGCTCTGTGAACGGGGACGAGGTGGATCGGAGCGGGCTCTTCTTCCACTCGGCTGTTTCCCAGCCCTCTCATGACCCCCTGTCGCCCGCGGGCAGCTCGTCCAGCCGGCACAGCACAGAGATGGGGGGCGTCCCGCGCTGCCTGTCCCCTGCACCCAGCGACCCCTTCCCATCAGGCAGCAGCCTGCTGTCCAACGGTTCCCACATCAGCGGCTCCATGAGCTCTCTGGACTCGGATGCCAGCGGCAGCACCTCTCTGTCCCGCCGCGGAGACGCAGAGAACCGCAAGCCTGAGAAACGGAGCCGTCTGCGCAGCCCGGAGAGACAGGAGTCTGTGTTCAGCCCGGAGAGAAGGTGAACACTCGCTCTCTGCGCCTCCTTCTAAGGCGTATATCAGGGATAAAACCACGTGCGCCTTATTAGGCAGAAAGTGTTTTGCAACATGCTTTTGACATGGAATCATGGAGATTACAGAATTGTTACATCGGCGCCCTGCTGTAAACAGTCAGTAAACATTATCAACGGTTTTTCCAAATTCTATTTTTTGATACATTTTATTATATTCTCCAAAAGAACAACACAACCCAAATTCCGTGTTTTTCTTCTCATGGTTTAGTTTCGTTTTAATAATTATAAAGTTTAATCAGTAGAATTCATACAATTTAACAAATGTAATAATTTATTAAAATACAAAATACTGAACAATTACAATTTTCCCACCCCAGTGTATATAATAAATTAAAATTATAATAAAAAATAGATAACTAAAATTGTGCCAATAACTGTAATCTTTTTAAATGTTTTTTTAAATTATTATTTTAAAGATAAATAAATTACTTAAAAGTATTTGTTACAATTAGCAGTACAATTTTTTTTATTATAATTAAGTAAAGAAAATTATTTAAGTTACAGTTTCAGTACAATCTCATATTTTAAAAGAAATCTGGGATTTGCAGGTTTATTTTAGTTAACCAAGACAGAGAAGAAAAATTGTTTCTTGAATAAATGGCAACCGAAATATAATAAAATATAAAAAACTTACCTAATTTAGTTTAACTTGATGTACTAAAATAACTAAAACTGAAATGCAAATGAATAAAAATTATATGGACATAAATAATGCCTGTTTAAATCCTGAGTTTATATAGTTTTATATAGACAAATAAAATAAACAAAAACTGCTAAAAATGACAAACGCACAACAAAAATTACTAAAATAAAAATATAAACTGATTCAAAATATGTATATGTCTCACTGACACTAAAATAACTCTATTATTTAACATTCCACATTATCTACTTGTAAAAAGAGCTCTATATTTTCTCTGCTTTTCCTCTAAATCAATGTCAGTTTTTCCGAAGCAAGATTCCGAGATGTTTTTTTGATCCGTTAAAAGCAGGACGCTCTGAGCACTGAGCCTGTATTAAACTGGAATCTCTAAGCTTACATTAAATTGTCAAAGTAAGTGCTGCTGTGTTTGTCGAGGAGCTCCCATCAAACAGCATCTCTGACGTACTTAAGACAGCTCACTTTTTCCCGACAAGCATAGATGAGCAGCGCTGAAGAATTCATAGAGAAAGTACAGAACGCGCTCTACTCCGGTTTAATTTGGGTTTATGGGAATTGTGCCACTTTGTACCCAGTAGCCAATGAGGCTGTGAGCGGTCATGTGACACAAATACCTCACTGACTGGCTTTCTTTCTTCCTTTTAAGGAGGCTGACAATGCAGTGCAGATCCTAAATAAGGGCAACATTTGAAAAAAGTCATTTAATATTTTCAGACATCGTTTTGTGAACTGAATTCCTGTCTGTATGTCGGGAAATGCCAAAACTAGGAGACACATTTAACCCCTTAAGTTCATATTGATCATTATATACTCTACCAATTGATACTTGTATTCATCAAGGACACATTAAAGTCATCAAAAGTGACAGTAAAGACATTTCTAATGTTACAAAAGATCTCTGTTTCAAATAAACGCTGTTCTTTTGAACTTTCTGTTCATCTGAAATCCTGAAAAATACAACGTATCACGGTTTCCACAGAAATATTGTGCAGCACGACTGTTTTCAACATTGATAATAATCAGAAATGTTTCTAATAATCAGCATATTATACTGATTTCTGAAGATCATGTGACACTGAAGACTGGAGGAATGATGCTGAAAATACAGCTGCGCATCACAGAAATACATTACAGTTTAACAGAGATTCACATAGAAAACAGCTGTTTTACATTATAATATTATTTCACAATTTTTACTGTATTTTTGATCAAATAAATGCAGCCTTGCTGAGCAGAAGAGACGTATTTCAAAACGTTAAAAAAATCTTACCAACATCAAACTTTTAAACCGTAGAGTATAATATTAAAATATATATGATACATTAATATTATAGAATATATTATATGCAATTTATATATTGTTTTTATAATGTTGCAAATGTTTTTGCTTTTGAACACACTCCTTTACTGAATTTCTCAATTTCGCAAACATGTCTTTATTTTTTCCCCCAAGTATAATTGTTCAAGTAAACTGTCCTTTGTAAAATAAATAGCAAAGAACAAAAGATCCATAGACTTGATATTTCCAATAATATATTTATTAGATGCATTCATTGACTGAGCAGCAGTCCTGTAATTAAAATGAGCTGTACAGTTTGCTGAGTTTACACTGGGAGACATTGCTTTCATATTTTGACACGTTTTGGTTCCTCCTGTTTGCATTCACTGAAGACATAACCAACAGTGTTTCTGTTAATGCCTCGCTGAAGGGTGTTTTGATCAGTCATGCATGCAGCTGCATTAAGATGCACATATGAACGTTCAGAGAGCAGCATGGAGAGCATCTCAACCTAACAGTGGAGCAAATTTAGATTAAGCCAAATCTATGCAGTCCCTGCTGTTAAGATCTCGTCCTGCTTCTGCATTCGTAGCGGGCGCTCCGATGTGATCGAGAAGCTGGAGGCGCTGGAGCTGGAGCACGCCGAGAGACGCGCTGGAGTCCGGCCGGGCCGCAGTGAAACCAGACGATTCCAGCGGGAGGTAATGAATGCTGTCCCAAACCCCGGTCTTCACATTCACAGACACTCTGAGGCTTTTACAGCCGGCACTGCAATCATGCTCTTCCTGAGACGCCGGCATCTTAAAGGGACGGTTCACCCAAAAGCATTCATTCTGTCATCGTTTACTCACTCGTGTTGAGTTTCTTTCTCCTGTTGAACATGAATGAAGATATTTGAAGAATGTTGGTTTCCAAACCGTTGCTGGTAGCCTTCGACTTCCTTAATATGGAAAAAATACTTTGGAAGTCAATGGCGACCAGAAACTGTTCTTCTTTGCTTTTGTGTTCAGCAGAAGAAAGACACTTATACAGGTTTGGAACAACATAATGACTGAATTTTCATTTTTAGGTGAACTGTCCCTTTAAAGCAAAACCTAATGATTTCTAAAGAAAACGTTCTGCAGTTTTTTGGCTCTTGCACGCATGACCTTTTGCCTCAATTAATTTCCAGTTTCCATTATGTGCTCAGATTCCCCTGACAGTCTCTTTCCTTTTTTAGTCTTGTGCCGTGGGCCAAATACATTTCTTTAATAGTTGCTATTTTTAAATGGCTCTTTGTTATGTTTGGTTAATTTACAGAGCTGTGCATCTTGTCAGGATCTTTGTTTTTGTTATTGTTCTTTTCCCTAAAATATTTTTTTGTATTTCATCTAGGGCTGGGTGATATGAAAAAAAATATATATATATTTTATTTATTTATTTATTCATTCATTACTCATTTAATACATTTAATACATGTCTACTTTAATAATATAATAAAATGTATATCCCACATTACCACAATACCACAATACCATGGTGAAGTTCGAGTTACTACAGTAAATCCATGGTGAATGCATGGAAAAGCCTGTTGATGGCACAGTGTTTCTCGTGATTGTCAGCGTATGTAGAACATTTATCAAACTTCGTTTAACAAAAGGTTACACTCTCTCTCACACGCACACACACTCTCTCTCTCTCTCTCTCTCTCTCTCTCTCTCTCTCTCTCTCTCTCTCTCTCTCTCTCTCTCTCTCTCTCTCTCTCTCTCTCTCTCTCTCTCTCTCTCTCTCTCTCTCTCTCTCTCTCTCTCTCTCTCTCTCTCTCTCTCTCTCTCTCTCTCTCTCTCTCTCTCTCTCTCTCTCTCTCTCTCTCTCTCTCTCTCTCTCTCTCTCTCTCTCTCTCTCTCTCTCTCTCTCTCTCTCTCTCTCTCTCTCTCTCTCTCTCTCTCTCTCTCTCTCTCTCTCTCTCTCTCTCTCTCTCTCTCTCTCTCTCTCTCTCTCTCTCTCTCTCTCTCTCTCTCTCTCTCTCTCTCTCTCTCTCTCTCTCTCTCTCTCTCTCTCTCTCTCTCTCTCTCTCTCTCTCTCTCTCTCTCTCTCTCTCTCTCTCTCTCTCTCTCTCTCTCTCTCTCTCTCTCTCTCTCTCTCTCTCTCTCTCTCTCTCTCTCTCTCTCTCTCTCTCTCACACGCACACTCACTCACTCACTCTCTCACACACTCACTCACTCTCACACACTCTCTCTCACACACTCTCTCTCTCTCTCACACGCACACTCACTCTCTCTCACACGCACACTCACTCACTCACTCTCTCACACACTCACTCACTCTCTCACACACTCACTCACTCTCTCACACACTCACTCACTCTCTCACACACTCACTCACTCTCTCACACACTCACTCACTCTCTCACACACTCACTCACTCTCTCACACACTCACTCACTCTCTCACACACTCACTCACTCTCTCACACACTCACTCACTCTCTCACACACTCACTCACTCTCTCACACACTCACTCACTCTCTCACACACTCACTCACTCTCTCACACACTCACTCACTCTCTCACACACTCACTCACTCTCTCACACACTCACTCACTCTCTCACACACTCACTCACTCTCTCACACACTCACTCACTCTCTCACACACTCACTCACTCTCTCACACACTCACTCACTCTCTCACACACTCACTCACTCTCTCACACACTCACTCACTCTCTCACACACTCACTCACTCTCTCACACACTCACTCACTCTCTCACACACTCACTCACTCTCTCACACACTCACTCACTCTCTCACACACTCACTCACTCTCTCACACACTCACTCACTCTCTCACACACTCACTCACTCTCTCACACACTCACTCACTCTCTCACACACTCACTCACTCTCTCACACACTCACTCACTCTCTCACACACTCACTCACTCTCTCACACACTCACTCACTCTCTCACACACTCACTCACTCTCTCACACACTCACTCACTCTCTCACACACTCACTCACTCTCTCACACACTCACTCACTCTCTCACACACTCACTCACTCTCTCACACACTCACTCACTCTCTCACACACTCACTCACTCTCTCACACACTCACTCACTCTCTCACACACTCACTCACTCTCTCACACACTCACTCACTCTCTCACACACTCACACTCTCTCTCTCACACACTCACACACTCTCTCTCACACACTCTCTCTCTCTCTCTCACACGCACACTCACTCACTCTCTCTCACACTCTCTCTCTCACACACACACTCACTCACTCACTCTCACACACACACACACACTCTCTCTCTCTCACACACACTC
>NW_015506011.1:106766-109266 GCF_001515645.1 Sinocyclocheilus grahami
CACTCTCTCTCTCACTCACTCACACTCTCTCTCTCTCACGCACACACTCTCTCACACACTCACACTCTCTCTCTCACACTCACACTCTCTCTCACACACACTCTCTCTCTCTCTCACTCACACACACACTCTCTCACTCACTCACACACACACTCACTCACTCACTCTCTCACACACTCACTCACTCTCTCACACACACTCTCTCTCTCTCTCACTCACACACACACTCTCTCACTCACTCACACACACACTCACTCACTCACTCTCTCACACACTCACTCACTCTCTCACACACACTCTCTCTCTCTCTCACTCACACACACACTCTCTCACTCACTCACACACACACTCACTCACTCACTCTCTCACACACTCACTCACTCTCTCACACACACTCTCTCTCTCTCTCACTCACACACACACTCTCTCACTCACTCACACACACACTCACTCACTCACTCTCTCACACACTCACTCACTCTCTCACACACACTCTCTCTCTCTCTCACTCACACACACACTCTCTCACTCACTCACACACACACTCACTCACTCACTCTCTCACACACTCACTCACTCTCTCACACACACTCTCTCTCTCTCTCACTCACACACACACTCTCTCACTCACTCACACACACACTCACTCACTCACTCTCTCACACACTCACTCACTCTCTCACACACACTCTCTCTCTCTCTCACTCACACACACACTCTCTCACTCACTCACACACACACTCACTCACTCACTCTCTCACACACTCACTCACTCTCTCACACACACTCTCTCTCTCTCTCACTCACACACACACTCTCTCACTCACTCACACACACACTCACTCACTCACTCTCACACACACACACTCTCTCTCACTCACTCACACTCTCTCTCACACACACACTCTCTCTCTCACACGCACACTCTCTCTCTCACACTCACACTCTCTCTCACGCACACACTCTCTCTCTCTCACGCACACACACTCTCTCTCTCTCACGCACACACACTCTCTCTCTCTCACACACACACTCTCTCTCTCTCACGCACACTCACTCAATCTCACACACGCGCACACACACACACACACACACACTCTCTCTCTCTCTCACTCACACACACACACACACACACACACACACACACTCTCTCTCTCTCACACACACTCTCTCTCTCACGCACACACTCTCTCTCTCTCACACACACACACTTACACTCTCTCTCTCTCACTCTCTCTCTCACACACACACACTTACACTCTCTCACTCTCTCTCTCACACACATACACACACACACTAGTAGTGCTAGTAAAACTTTGTGTCTGTCTCCACTTAGGCTGGTTCAGTGCGAGGTTTGGTGGTTTCTCAGCAATGTGAGCGGTCGAGATTTTGATCTGGCCTCTTGTTTTTATGGCATTCTTTACTGATAGTATCGTCCATTCGCTGCGATCATTGAAGGAGCACAAACAGCATTTGTTTCACAAGCCCCAGACTGCTCCGAAAAATAACAAGGATTATTGTTGCCAGCAGGCACATTTGTCAGCGTAACAAAAGGCTCAGGCTGAATCTAAAACGAGGCCCAAGATTGTGATTGTTTGCGCTACTTTCAAGATTTCGATGTGTTACTGGTGTTCTCTGCCTCATTCTGAAGGCAATCGAACTGTTTATGCAGCTTCTTGCTTGTGGAGGTCAGTGATCGACAGACTGTCTGACAAATATTGATGTTATTCCACAGCATATGGACCTAATTATGCATCTCTTTTCAAGCAAGACAAAACATATTCAACGAATGGATAAACACCACACACTCAAAAGTCCACACACTTGAATAAAAGGTTGTTAACATTTGATGAAACGCCATAAATAAATATGTTTTTACTAGAGTATTCTGTATGGATGCATTTATCAGTCATTGCTCATCGTTAGAGATTTTTTGGTGTCGGTCGGTGAAAGGAACTGACTGTTTTCAGAACATTTCATTGGCATTTCCTTTTCATTTTACCTTCTTTTCATTTAAAGTCAAATTATAAAAATATTTAGACAAAAATGTAAATGTTTAAAGAAATTAATGCTTTTATTCATCAAGAACACATTAAATTGGTCAAAAGTGGCAGTAAAGACATTTATTTTATTTATTTTGATCAAATAAATACAGCCTTGATGAGCAGAAGAGACATTAATAAAAAAAAAACTTTTTTTTTAAATTGTACGAACCCTAAACTTTTGAACAGTAGTGTATAACATTTGAATACTGGCCATTTATTGGTTTTCAGACAGCATGAAAATAATAATTATTTTTAGGTACTTTTAGGTATCGACAGATTTAAAATGAGTGCTTCTCTAGTTTTCTAGAACTTATCCAGTAGGTAATAATGATGTTACCTTACCTTTATCCTGTGCACTAAAACATCTCAAAGAGAAAATCTGCTGCTGTGTTTGTGTTCAGGATCAGAAGATGGACCCGGCGCAGGGTTTAGACTTCCATCCCTGCACCCTGCCG
>NW_015506011.1:114266-135586 GCF_001515645.1 Sinocyclocheilus grahami
TTTTTTTATTTATTTTATTTACAGATAGATTTTATTTATTTATAGATATTTTTTATCTTATGGATTTTTTATTTTAGATTTAATTTGGTTTCATGGATATATATTTTTTTTAATGAGCTTTTTAATTTTATTTTATAGATTTGTTTATATTATGTACCTTTTATTTTATATTTTATTTCATTGTTTTTATTTTATGGACTTTTTAAAATTTTATATTTAATTTTTGTTTAATTTTATTAATTTATATTTTATATTTTAATGAATCTAAATGTTATT
Organism: Sinocyclocheilus grahami; assembly: GCF_001515645.1. NCBI lineage: Eukaryota > Metazoa > Chordata > Actinopteri > Cypriniformes > Cyprinidae > Sinocyclocheilus > Sinocyclocheilus grahami. Next base: position 114,543 of record NW_015506011.1, read on the forward strand.
GTAATCGTCATGTTATAAAGGTGTTTTTAGTTGTACATGGTTCTGATGCCTTGTGATGTACTTGTCCACTGCAGGGACAGATGTGTGTCTTTCTATTGTTTTCCAAGGGTTTGAAGTGTTTATTAATCCGAAGCTTCTTCTGATCTGTTTGTGCTCAATCTTTGCTCACACCAGACTCAAGAAGCAGTGCACACGCTCTCTGCCATGACCGCGGGAATACGCCGCAACTGGATCCAAGCGGTTATGAAAAACGTCAGGCCGTCCACTGCGCCAGATGTTGCTAGGTGCGTCACCCTGCATGATGCAGTAGCACACAAATCTGTTTTTGTCTTTAAAATATTTAAGTCTTGCGTATAAAATGTTTTGAAACAGCCTGACGGATGAACACGCTTCCTGCGGCCCGTTTGAGAGTCTCGCCCGGCCTGACGTCACGCAGGACTCCCTGTCCTTCAAAGCCTCGGTAGAGCGGGAAGGTGGATTGAAGAAGAGCCGAGCGAGGGAACGGAGGCGAGAAGGACGCTCCAAAACGTTTGACTGGGCCGAGTTTCGTCCCATCGCCCAGGCTCTGGCGCAGCAGAGAGCACACGAGGCCGACACCTTCCAGGCCGAGCTAACCGAGAGAAACAAGAGGAGGGAGGAGAGGCGGAGGAGGTACGAGAGCGTCACCGGCTCATCCTTCGATCCTGCCACTGACATCACAAAGATGGACTTCGAGAGTGGGGGCGTGGTCCAGGTAGATGCTCCGCCCCCATCGGAGGAGCGGCTGCAGAGAGTGGAGGACGAGATCGAGCAGCGCTGGCAGCAGGTGGAGAAGACGCCCATCAGGGAGGAGAGGAGGGTGCCTTTGCCCTCCACACAGCACAACAGAGACGCATCAGAGCTGGAGAACCTCCTCGAGAGCTACAGGAAAGGGGTGCGGGCTTCAAAATCCAGTGCACAGTTATTCCTTTAAACTAGGGCTGTCGAGTTAATCGCACGTCAAATTGGGCTTAGAAAGCACCCCCTCAAAACATCCTTTAAAGTCATTATTGTGTTAAATGAGAAACAAATTTGAAATGTTCTTTTTTTTTTTTTATGAAATGGTGCTCTAAAAGCAAGTGAGTCATTGAATTATTCACTCAACCGTTTTGTTCAAACAACTGATTCATTCAGAAACGAAGCAAGTGACTCTTTATTAATGAGTCAATGAATCATTGACTCAATCGATTCATTCAGTAATGAATCACTGCTGTGTGTCACTTGGAAAACAACAGTTCTGCTGTGGCTTTGATTGGAACTATTTTCATTTGCGAGACTTAAACAGACAACTTTAACAGCATTGTGTCTAAAATATAACAGTATTAACTTCTCGTTTATTGAACAGTGGTATCACATTTGCAGCGGTGCAGATATTGGGGAGAAACAGCACTCTTGCTGGTGTGATATTGATAAACTACTGTATATCATATGATTTAAACGGATGCAATACGATTTTTCACCCCCTCAAAACATCCTTTAAAGTCATTATTGTGTTAAATGAGAAACAAATTTGAAATGTTCTTTTTTTTTTATGAAATGGTGCTCTAAAAGCAAGTGAGTCATTGAATTATTCACTCAACCGTTTTGTTCAAACAACTGATTCATTCAGAAACGAAGCAAGTGACTCTTTAATAATGAGTCAATGAATCATTGACTCAATCGATTCATTCAGTAATGAATCACTGCTGTGTGTCACTTGGAAAACAACAGTTCTGCTGTGGCTTTGATTGGAACTATTTTCATTTGCGAGACTTAAACAGACAACTTTAACAGCATTGTGTCTAAAATATAACAGTATTAACTTCTCGTTTATTGAACAGTGTTATCACATTTGCAGCGGTGCAGATATTGGGGAGAAACAGCACTCTTGCTGGTGTGATATTGATAAACTACTGTATATCATATGATTTAAACGGATGCAATACGATTTTCTCACGTAAATTAGATTTTAGACAATTTATCAATTAAAAGGTGTCCTTTTATTATTTCTCAGACAAAATGCTGCACATTTTTTTGTGAAATTGAAATGTCAAACAAATCATAAATCACATAAATAATACAAATAAAATAAATCTCTTCATAAGTGCATTTAAAATCAGAGGCAAGCACTGTGCTGCAACTGTGTCGCGAGTCGTTTAATATCTCCACCGCCTTGAATAGTCACACATTTATACTGTTGAAAGCTGAAAGATGAAATCTGATGTGGCTTGAGATCATAACTCCTCGTTGTGTTTTGGATGTTGTTAGGTCGAGGAGCTGAAAGCTCAGCTGGAGAGCTGTCACCAGCAGTTAATGGACTCCAATCAGCACAAGCTGGAGCTGGAGGGTCAGCTCAAGAACGCTCTCCAGCACGAACAGCAGATCCGTGCCGGTTACATTTCACCGGTAGGCCACATTTATGTCACAATGTTCTTAGTGCATTCATGTATTGCCTGATTGAACACATTGTGTGTCATTATTAGGAGAAAAACAAACACATGGCTTCCATCTTTATCATCGAAGCTGTAAACGCGTGCTTTGCATGTCTAGAGACCGTTGCATGTAAACGAACAGAGCTCTTTTTGCCATGTTCAAGCAAAATGACATTAAAATTTTCAATTTCATACAAGCTGTATTGCATGTTCCAACATAGAAATGATTAACATTAACTGAACATGAATGAATAAATGTGCAATGATGGCATGAAAACACACTCAGAACGTAGACTCACTGTGCCCTCCGGATACACTCATACTCAATGCATATTTAAAATTAATGTAAAACATTTACAGCATATTATAAAAAATAAAAAAAACGGTTACACTTTACTTAAAGCCTATATGTGTAATGCATTATAAAAGTATTCATGATGTGCATTGTAATGCATTATATCTGTTTATAAACAATTGTAACCAAAGTTAAAATGCATTATAATATCTTAAGGTTTGGTTGTCATGTGTTCTAATGCATTACACTTTCTAAAGGTGTAACAGTGAATAGATAATGTATTATAAGTGCGGTTACAGTTATTCATGAGATCATACAATGCATGATAAGGTGCATTAACTAATGCATTAAAAACACTTTTACTAAAGGTTTTAAGTAAAGTGTTACCAATGCTTTTATTAGTAGTATTTATGCAATAGTTTAAGGTTAGAAAAATAGTTTTCAGCGTCAGATATGTCCCCTATTTGTATTTTCGCAAAAGCATTGGGCATCAGTATATCTTAAGGGTGTGGAAAATTATTTCTAAATGCTGTACAGTGCTACCTAAACATTGACATAGGAAAAGATGCGTATGTGCATGATATGTTTCATATTTAACCAACGTTCATTTCATTTTAACCTTATTCTTGACTTCTTCCATATAGCGTGTGTGTGTGTGTGTGTATGTTTGTCTTTAGTGTTTGTTCAAAATATCATTGCATTGTTTTCTGAGCTTAATGTAGACTTCTCAAAATTGTTTTATTGACTTGTTTTGGCATTAAATAGCTACGGTTATTGTTTTTCTTTAGGATACCTTTTCAGTATACCATAGTTTAGGCGTTTATGTATTAAAAGCAAATGTGTGGTGATTTTTATCTAAAGCATGGCATTGATCCACAAATGTGAATATCTGCCCAGGACACATTTTTATCTCCACCAGCTAGTTTTAAGGGTTGTCTTTTATGGGTTTATTTACTCACCTTTGAATCAAAAGGTCTGTTATAAACACTCACAGTAGTGGTTGCTTAGTAGTTCAGGTTAAATTGTTCCAGAAAAGGCCTGCAGGCTTTTAACTGGATGGCATGTGACCGTTCTGGCATTCTTAGCTAGCACTAATTTTGCATCACTTACCCTAAGAAACATCTCTTTAACCTCTTAATATGCATGCACTGTTTTTGATTTACTAACCTTTTTGCCATTCATTTTTTTTCTAGCATTCTAATGCGCCTCATTCCATGAAAGAAGCTGAGTTAATTGACTCTCCCTTTAAACTTCATAGATTGATTAGACTCAGATGTGGTAATGAAATGTGAATTTTCCTCAAACTATAATCTAGCAATTGATTAGCGATGTTCATCTGTGCTGACTGTTAACCAACTGTCTGGTCCCTTTTCCAAGCTGGAGTCCCCTTTGAGTCTTGAGACAGAGCCCCGGGTGAAGAGGACTGAACTGGTTAGTTCTCAAGCTCAGAGCTTAACAAAGAAGTACCAGGAAACCAAAGAGCTCCTGCAGCTGCAAGAACTGAAAAAGCGCAACATGCAGGCACAGCTTGGCCTTTCTCTCTCACACTGCCCCGCAGAGGAACCTTACCTTTCTGACACCAAAAAACCCTCCACTCCAGAGGTCTGTCCCTCAAACTCCATTCAGAAAACCGTCAGTTTTATGCTTCAGGATAGCGAGGGAAAGATTAGAGAGCTGGAGAGCTTGATTGATGCCAGTGAGCCTCTGACGTTAAGAGAGCTGATAATGCTCATGCACTCGCATAGCGAATACCTTTGGATAGAAAGTCCTCAAGGACAGGAAAGAAGTGGGTCAGTAGGCGAAATGACGCAGAAACTGTTGGAAAGCCTCAAGAACCAACAGGAGATTGAGAATGAGACCATGAGGAGAAGCTTGGAAAAGGCTGGAGACTCTATCCGAGACTATGAAGCTCGTTTGGTCACCATGGAGGGCATGCTGGGAAGAGTCCATAGACAGAGAATGGAGAGTCCGTGTGCGTTAGGTTGCTCGAGAGAAGACCATCCCAATCTGTCTCAGCAGGTGGAGTTGCTGGCGAACGAAAACGTAGCTTTGAACCAGCGCTATCAGGAAATTGTGAACCAGTTGAGAGAAGCCGACCGAGAAATAGACCGGCTGAATGCTGAGCTTTGTCGACTGTGTAGCAGCCAGCAATATCCACAAGCCAACGTGAACCAGGTGCAAGAAGAGAAAAATGTGTACGAGCGAGAACTCCACGAAAAGTCACAGAAGCTACAAGAGGCTCTTATTAAGTTGGAGACTCTTGGTAATAGTTTGAAAGATTCGGAGAAAAGATTGCAGCTTAAAGAAGCTACACTTAGGGGTCTTGGATTTCAGGTGGCAGAAAGCCAACATGATGATAAAGAGTTAGATGTGGAGACGGACGAACTGAAACGGCAATTAGAGGTCCTTCAATCTAAGCTTTCCGAGAAGGAGAAGCAGCTTCAAAATGCTGAGCAGGTCTGTAGAGAACTTCATTCCCAGAATGCAAAGCATGAAGAGACAGCGAGGATGTGTAGTCGGATGCTTGTAGAGGCTCGGGAGGAAATCAGGACGTTGAAGGCAGGAACTCAAGGGACGTTTGGTAGTGAACCAGGAACAGATAGTGGGTGCCAAGAGTTGATGCAGAAACTCACGAATGAAAGTGTAGTTGAGGAAGTCGCGGAAGAGTTCAAGAGCAAGTCTAAGTCTCTGAATCATCTGCTTGACTTGTTGGTAACTGGCAGTAAGATGGATTTGTCCAACACTGGCATGAACACCAATATTTCGGATGAGGATCAGGCAGGAATGATGAAGAAGATGTTTGAGAGAAGGATTCTGCATGAGGTTTTAGCTGGTTTAGAGGACTGTCAAAAAGGCTCCGAGGCCAAAGCAGTAAGAAAAGCTGTAGAACGTATGATAGTGGATAATAAGATGCTGCTGCTTATGAATAAGCTCTCCAACCTCCAAGAACTTCAGGGTGACTCAAAACCTGCAACTTGCGCTGGAGATGGAAATGCACAGATGATGAAATCGAATATTATGAATCGGTTGCTCAGTGATGCCAGCGATCCCTGCGTCCTGAAGACTCTCGCTGAAGTCATTCAGAAGAAAGTGACTTTATTGAATCAAACCGCTTCGGCTCTTAGGGAACGAACTCATGAGGAGCTCCAGTCGTTGGGTTTGACTCTGTCAAGCTGTGGCTCTCAAAGATGCTGGTCTGAGTACATTCGTGAGGCCATAATGGACATAACATGCATGTGCTTTGTAGTTCTGCAGAACTCGCCACGGGTGAAACCGTTAGACCTGTCTGCATGTGCAAATTGTGCTGATTTGAGAGCGCAGCTCGAGTCTGAGAAGCGGGTTAAGTCGAGCGTCAGTGGAGACTTAACCCACATTCAGATCGAAGGAAAACTGATCGACTCTCCGGATGAGGCCTTACAGCTTCAGGACTTGATGGCTAGGCATAAGAAAGAGCTGCGCGAATTAAAGGAGGCGTACGAGCAAGAAGTGGAGAAGCTGAGACGGGAAGTGGCCAAGGCTGGTGAGACTCTGAGACTGAGATCCGAGGAGAACGTGAAAGAGATCGACTCTCTGACGCTGTGCATGGAGAACCTGAAGAAGCAGCATGAGATGGAGTGTAAGGACTTAATAGCACGCTTCAGTCAAGAGATGGAAGAGCTGACGGACGCCGTCGAGCCTGGATCGGACTCCACTTCCCTCAAAGTACGGATCCAGAAACTCGTGTCCCGGGTGTCCGAACTGACTGAAGAAATGAACCGGCGAGATCGTGATGGGGATGCAACATTGCTGCGTCTGAAATATGAGAAAGACCTGGAAAACCTAAAGGTCAAGGAGTTCTGTGTCCTTGCTGTTCTCAGTCTGTAATGACTTAATTTGGCAACCTTAAACCTGATCCGTTCCCTTCCTTCTCTCATACTAACCCTGCTTTGTGGTGCTGGCCTAATATCTCTCACCAGTGATGCATGGCTGCTAACCTTTGGTGTGCGTGTACGGTTTGACTCTAGTGTGGCTGAGAGGAAAATATGATTATATGCAAGAAGCCATTTATAGATAATTGAGTCCAATGGAGAACCATTAAGTTTTGGAGAATGCATAAATGCATACTCCTCATGTCAGCAATTATGCAGTGAAGTCTAAAAACTTGTGTGGTTCGCCTGGTTGACTTTGATCTGAACTCGTCACATTAAACCTCTTTGCCTGATTAACAGCCAGTGCTCTGCATAAATTGCTGCTCATCTTTGATGACCGCAAAATGCCAGCTGCTTAACATAATAACAAATCATGCATGACTAACTAAAAGGGTTTATTTTAAACACTTGTCTATGTGAAAGATTTGGCTCTGAGGACAGAGACCATTAAATTTACTTATGCAATATTATAATAAAACTAATTTAGTTTAATAGATTATATAAATTGCAGTTGTTGCACCAACTAAGCAGAACAATTTCCAAGTACTGACAAAAACAGCTAATGTGTTGTGCTCTGTCACTCAGCTGATGATTAAAAACACATGGATAATAGGATATTAGAATCATTTCTGTAGTTTTCTATTATATTTTGTCAGTGTGTCCTTAAAGACCAGAGCTCAAGTCAGTTCCTGGCTAGATCATTTATTCATAACTATGAACATGAAGTTACGAGGCCAGTTTCAAATGGAGTTGGCTTTGGTGCAAAATCATTTCTTTTTTCTCATTGGAGTGATAACTTTTTTTCTGTTTATTTATTATTTGCAAAGCATAATGACAGTTCAGGGTTTTATTTGTGCTTTGGTTTGCAGGAATATTTTCTCATTGTGTTTTCTAATTTAGTTTAGTTTTAAAAGAGCGCTTGCAGTTTATATTTTATTTAGACTGCATCTAAAATTGTATTTTACTACTTAAAAGTTTGATTCAATTCATTTAAGACTTAAAAACAATATGTGACCCGTGCTGGCAAAATGAGTCGGGCTAAAGTGATAAATGTCGAATTTGGTTTTCACAAAAATTAGTTCATTAAGCCCTCATCTAGTGATCCCAATGCTCCAAATAGTAAGTAAACATCTAAAATGATCGTTATTTGTACGTTTTCTGAGAAGAGTACCTTTTTTCCACTCGTTTCTCGCGCTGACTCTCATCTGAAGCTCCGCATTAAGGCACTTCCGACAGCGAGATCCCGATACATATACACAGAATTACAGTATTTAAGTATTCACGCAAACATAATCTGTTATGCCTTAAGTGAACGTTTGGAGAACTGTTGGGGAAAAACAACATTATATTAGATCCGTGCATTACTGTGGGTCTTAATTAGGGTTGGGTGTCGTTTGGGTTTTTTCGATACCGGTGCCAAAAATGAGTCGGGCTAAAGTGATAAATGTCGAATTTGAGGTTTTCACAAAAATTAGTTCATTAAGCCCTCATCTAGTGATCCCAATGCTCCAAATAGTAAGTAAACATCTAAAATGATCGTTATTTGTACGTTTTCTCTGAGGAGTACCTTTTTTCCACTCGTTTCTCGCGCTGACTCTCATCTGAAGCTCCGCATTAAGGCACTTCCGACAGCGAGATCCCGATACATATACACAGAATTACAGTATTTAAGTATTCACGCAAACATAATCTGTTATGCCTTAAGTGAACGTTTGGAGAACTGTTGGGGAAAAACAACATTATATTAGATCCGTGCATTACTGTGGGTCTTAATTAGGGTTGGGTGTCGTTTGGGTTTTTTCGATACCGGTGCCAAACCAATACTTTTAAAACAGTTCCGGTGCCTAAACAGTGCCTGAACCGATACTTATTAAAAAATAAATAAATAAAAATTCCCCCAAAAATTATGGATTGGCCATTAGCACTATAAACACATGATGTCTGTTTCATTCATACTGCACGCCAGAGGGCATCCTCGCACAGAGAATCCACACATCCAGTCACAGAAGCACAGAACTCATGACCCTCCGGGAAATCCCTCATATGGACAAAGCCATGGCTATTATAGCTGTGACTGAGTAAACAGAACATATGAACATTTTTAATGATAAAACAAAGACGATAAACACTCGACTGCGACAATATAGTGTATCTGTGTTATTCAAGCCATCTCTGGTATTTTCATAATTAAGTATATTTATAATCCATTGCTCTCATATCACATATTTTCTGCCTTGTTCTGTGACAAGAAGCCTCATCAGATCACAGAAGGAAGCATGTGACTGGTGTTGTGGAGTAAAAAGGTTATGATGTTCTCTTTTGTTGGACAACAGGTTTAGAAATGTGAATATAAGGGAGGTTTAGCTTTAGGAATTTTAATTTAAGCATGTTTAGCTTAGTTAACGGAAGCCATCAGAGCAAGTGTAATTACTGCATTCACACGCTCCTCGATGCTCTCGTTTCCAGAGTTCTGCTTTTAAGTCGGAAGGTGAAAACAACATGGACACTCCTGTTACTACAAAGATGTTGGATTTGTATTTTTAGAGCTTTCCGACTTGAGTTCACGTGCGTTTTCTCAGTCGGGGAATTATTTTTCACGTGCGGTGCCGGTGATGATGATGCTTGCGTCCGTTTTGGAGAACCAGAGGACACATATTTCAATCGAGCGCTCAGGCATGGCACTGAAATGAGGCACCGAAATCTGCATTCGGATTCGGTTCTAGTACATACCGGTTACATAGGTACCGGTGCCATATTAGTACCGGGTTTTGGTACCCAACCCTAGTCTTAATATATCGGCCGTCTGTGAATCTAAAAGAGGGAGTCACTCGCTGATTGAACTGCTTTTGTAGTTTTAATAATCAGTTTATTTGTAATGAACACATTAAAGGGATTTTTACATTTGATTATTTGATTTTCTTACTTGAATGCTTCTGTTTAGATGTAAAATGGAAAAAGTAATGCATTATTTTTTTCTTATATTTGTTTTACTATTTTTTTTTTTGCATTTGTTATTATTTATAATAACAAAGATAAAATAAAAAATAGCTATATTGTGACTATTATTATTTATTATTAAGAAAAGAACTGGAGGAAAAGATGCAACGTTGCTGTGATTTTGTTTTGGAACCTTCAGAAAACTTTAACTCTGTTTTTCTCAGAATTGACTTTGCTGACTCTGTCGACTTCAAACCGGTGCAGCTCAGTCATTTTTCATCTGATTCCAACAAACCATACATCATTCTGAAGGTCTTTTACAGAAAAATGTGAAAAGATTGCTCATTGTGACTTGATTTTGCAAGCACAGATCACATATATAATGTAAAAATAAATTTGTCATCAGTACGTGCTTCTGAAATTAAACTCTATGTTCATGTATTGATGGCAAATCTTACAAATGTAGGGATGCTGCGTTTTTGGAGTTGAAAGTTCCAGGGCCTAATTAAATTGAAATTAAAGTCAATATATAGAGACGGGCATGTGTAGTGCCCCCAAAACATACTTGGACATTTAAGCTACAAATGTTTGAATTTCAATCCATTGAAAGCTGTGTCTGCAAACAAATGCTAAACTAGTTTTGCATTGAGTTTTAACTGGTGTCAATGTGATTTTAGTGCATGAAATCTCACAGTTCAACATGATCCAGCAGCATATGACAACCACAAAGCGTCCAAATCTCAAGTTTATACAGTATATCTGCATTCGTTCTGTTTTCTTTTGATGTTTTGTATCTAATCCAGTGATATTCATGCATTGAGTCTGGCTGAAGTGTCCAAGTTTTTGGGATGAACACACAGTCCCATCACGGCGTGTGTGTGTTTGCATTACGTTATGTTACGTCTCCTTCATGCCATCGTAGGTTATTCATATCTGGCTTTGTGTGGACACCGTTCTGTGTAAGTGTTGTCCTTGTCAGAGTAGAAGTGGACTTGAATCGATCTAAACGATTTCCCTACAGGCGACGTGTGAGCGAGGCTTCGCCGCCATGGAAGAGTCTCACCAGAAAGTGATCGATGAGCTGCAGAAAAAGCACCAGCGGGAACTGGAGAAACTGCAGGAGGAGAAGGAGCGACTGCTGGCGGAGGAGACCGCAGCCACCATCTCTGGTTAGTGAGGACGAAACCTTACCTGTTACTCCGCATTGGCTTATTAGGTTTGCATTGAAAGTTTATGAAGTCAATGTTTACATTTTTTGTAATCTGTCTCTAAATGTTTGTATCTCGGGGAGACGTCGCCCTTTTAGGGGTATAAATCAAGATATAAAAATATATACATAGACTCAGATATATACAGAGATAGATTTTTGTAATCTTGACAAAAAACACATACTGTATCGTTGGAAAGGTCTGACAGTCAAGGTGACATATTTGGTAACTGTTTGGTAATAGAAGTGATGTTGTGACAGAAATTGTCAATAATAAAACAATAGAGTTTGGGTGTCACCCAGTGGTTATTTTCGGTATAGTGGCCAAACAAAATCTCACAATTTTTGTGATATCAACTTCAAATTCGGAACATAACTTTGTTAGACATATGGCTTTGATTTTATAGCAATTTTAGAGTGCAACATATTTAATTACATATTTATTTTATATACAATTTTTAAAAAAAATAGTATTCTGCATTATCTTTACTGTAAACTTAAACTTCTATAACTTTTTATACTTTCTTTTTTAAATGCACTCACTTCAGCAATAATGCTATGCGTTTTCTTTAAAAATAGACCAACCGTAGGTCTGTATTCCAAAGCGTTCAGGAATTATAACCATGTTATAACAAGCATTGATAAACAAGTGTTCTGTTTCCAGTGAATTTAGCGATATAAACATTAAAATCCAAAATAAGAGTCAAGTTTTGAAAAAAATACATCGCCAGCCAAAAATGACCTGCCTTTTAAAAATTGCTTGTAAATCTCTCATTATGCTATATTATCATCAACATTTGTATCAACTTGTTTATTTCAATTAACACAGGTTTTGTATTTCTTTTTGGAGCTGATTGATTGCCTCATTGATCTGAGCTGATGTTTGTGAGTGAATAAAGCATTATTTGTGGATAATTTCGGCAATATTCACTCAAAAACTGAGGACAACCAGTTCCAGAAAGAAACACAAAACCTGTGCTGATTGAAAGAAGCAAAGTTGATAAGGGTAATAATATAGCATAATCTCAGTGAAAATGTCATAATTATAAATGCATATAGACACAAACGTAGAATAACCTTTTTTTCCTGTTTTTAAGACCCATTACTAATAAGCAGCGTTTTTAATGTTTTTCTTTGACTAGCTATCGAAGCAATGAAGAATGCACATCGGACGGAGCTTGAGCGGGAGCTGGAGAAAACGCGCAAGGCCAACAGCAACACAGAAAACGCAGACATCGAGGAAATCCACAAACAGCACGAGTCAGTTGCTACTCCTTTAACGCCATTTCAGCCTCGTAATGCATTAAAATGCAGCGCAGCCGCACCTTTGCAATCTTTCGGGAAGTAAACAGCTGTCTCTTCAGATTTAATTGCTTGAAACAAGTTTACACGGCCACACCTCCCATCTCGCTTTTGTGGCACATGTCTTGTAACATCACTGTTAAAGCTGCAATATGCAAATAAGACTTGCAAATAATACTGCTTTAATTGGAGTGGATAAAGGGTTTAAAGCCTGGGGCAACGCAGCCAAGATGCCAAATCTGGAGTGATTGCACAGTTTCTTTCTTTGTGCACATGCTCGTAATCTGCTCTCAAGCTCTTGGCTGTACTTCTGTCTAGACATAAAGGCCTTGCTCTTTTATCATCACATTAAACTGAAAGGAAAAACGCATGTGCATTTGTGTTGCAGGGAAGAGCTGATGTCGTACCAGAGGGAGATCGAGGTGTTGTCGGAGCAGTACTCGCAGAAGTGCTTAGAAAACGCTCATCTGGCCCAAGCGCTGGAGGCCGAGAGACAGGCGCTCCGACAGTGCCAGCGGGAGAACCAGGAGCTCAATGCACACAACCAGGTGACCGCTGCTAACCTCAGTGACCAATATTATAATTCGTCCACAATATTTCTTCACTTAGGGCCCTATGATGCCAAATTTTTAATGAATAAATCCAAAGTAGGTCAGTGCACTTCAGTAAGATGGCGATATGGACTGGTGTCTGTAAATATTCAATAAACACACACACACACACACACACACACACACACACACAAAACTCTTCACGGCAAAATAAAAGTTGGGTTAACTTGAAATTGTGACAGACATATATTGTATAGTAGAATGTGCACTACCAGTCGAAAGTTTTGGAACATCTTTATAATAAATAAACGTATTTCATAGGGCCCTAAAAATTTGATTTTTGTTAAACTTTTAATAAATTGTCATTAACCTGTGTAAATTTCATGGTTTCATGTTTTAACCAATCAAATGTAATTTAACCATTAAAACAAAGTTAGAAAAATTTTATCGGAATTTGGTAAAAATTCTAACGGATTTCATAGGGCCCTATTCACTGAGAAAAACAAGACAATAACTAAATAAACAGTTTTGAAAGATAAAGAAAGCAGAAAATATGATGACCTTTTCATGAATGAATAAAAATGAGACTATTTGGAATTGAATTGAGTTCTCTTTCGCACTTGAATGGAAAAATGCACACAAAATGATGTCTGTTTTGGCGAGTATTCACACAAACACGGTGGGTTAAGTATTAAGTGAATGTAAGCAGGTGTGAGAATATCAGAAGTGTGTCAGCATATTGGATCCGTGCATTAGGTCTTAAAGAGACAGAAGCCTAATATACTTGATTAATGTTAATCAAACAACAAAAGACAGAGAATCCCTCACTGCTCTGTAGTAGTTTTAATAAGGATTAAATCGAAACTAAATGGTCAGCATGACCTTAGCGCAACTGAATCGACTTCAGACGCACAGAAGGCTTGATTTGGTCTGTTTGTCTGTCGTGCAGGAGCTGAACAACCGTCTGGCGGCTGAGATCACGAAGATGCGCTCGATGGCGAGCGAGGACGGCGGGGACGCTGGCGGGGGCATGCAGGGGAAGGAGCTGTACGAGCTGGAGGTCTGCTGCTTCCCTTCATGCCTCGCTCGTTCTCCACAGCATGCTGCGAATGAGAAGCTGATCACGCTTGTGTTCACAGGTGATGCGGAGGGTGAAGGAGTCAGAAGTGCAGTATCTGAAGCAGGAGATCAACTCTTTAAAAGATGAGCTCCAGACTGCCCACAGAGTAAGTGCTGCACCGTCATTGTGAGGAGTATTAAAATCAAGATTGAGACCTTTTCCAAGACTTTTGTTCATAATTAAACGGGCTGCGACACACAAGTTTAAAAAGATGTTTTATTTAGTAAATGCATATGCATTGCATTTGGTTTATGCACTAATATTGAATCAATACATATGTTTATATTTGATTTTGCAGATATAAGGCAATAAACATAATTGTGCTGCTACTAGAAATATGTATATACATTGAAAGCGTTAATGCTCTTAGTCTTTCCTTCTCGTGACGAGCAGCCCAGAGAGCGTGAGAGTTGAATTAAATTCCAAATACAGTTTGTGTAACTAAATACCAATAATAATATATGCATTATGCGGGACTTTTAATTATAAACATGCCCGAATACACTGGGACTCTTATTTTGAAATGCCAGTATTACTACTTCATTGCTACAGTGTAAATACCGTAACACAAACACTGGCGTAATTCATAGTCTGAACGATCAAAATCAGCTGCTTGACATAAATGTGTAATATTCGTTGATTGAATTCGAACTGAACTTGCAACACTCGTATTTATTTCATTAAATCATTGTCTTTTGTTTAATTGTTTAAGTTTAATCATCACATTAGGAGGTATTCCCATTCCTGAATTATTCTGGATGCAGAAAAACTAAAATTTTAATCAATAATTTTTTATAGAGTATATACAAAGTTTAGTCTTTTTTTTTTCTATATTGAATTTTATGAAATGTGTGTATTTATTGTATTGTTTATTGAATGTTGTATCTGCCGTGTAATAGCCTGTGAAGCTGACATGGCAATTTAAATACAACAAACTATTTTTGTACCCAAATATATGACCTCCTGAAATGACTATAATTTTGATCAAACTGAATTTTAACGCTTTTTAAAGGACCCCGTTGTAAGAATGTGCGATGATTAATGTGCCGTGTCTCTTTATAGGATAAAAAATATGCAACGGATAAATACAAGGACATCTACACGGAGCTGAGCATCGTACGGGCCAAAGCGGAGCGCGATCTGAGCCGCCTGCGCGAGCAGCTGCAGCAGGCCCATGATGCACTGGGGCAAACCGCGCTGGAGGACGTGGAGCGCGGTGGATACGGTACGAACCTCGCCTCGAGATCAACCCACGCTCAGATGCATTCACCTGCACGTTGTCACCGGCTGGCTGTCGTGTCTTTCAGATATCATGAAGTCAAAGAGCAACCCTGACATTTTAAAGATGGCGGCCGCCGCGGCCAAACGCTCCGAACGCACCATGAGGTCAAAGGTAGGTTTCCAGACGCGCGTTCAGCCTTCTGATGTTGAATAAGAGTTAGTTCAAGGGAAAATGTGGTGTTTATCTGCTTACCCCCTGCAGGGCATCCGAGATGTAGGTGACTTTGTTTCTTCAGTAGAACACAAATTATGATTTTGAACTCCAGCCGTTGCAGTCTGTCAGTCGTATAATGCATGGCAATGGTAACAAAATCTATGAGAGTAAAAAAAACATGCACAGACAAATCCAAATTAAACCCTGCGGCTCGTGACGACACATTGATGTCCCAACACACGAAACGATCGGTTTGTGTGAGAAACTGAACAGTATTTATATCATTTTTTACCTCTAATACAGCACTGTGTCCAGCTGTCTTTGAGCGCGTGCACAGCATCCGGTGCGTGAGGTGTGTACGCGCTCTGGCGTAGTTTACGTTAACAGGTGTGTTGATATCCAGCCGAAGAGCAATCAAGCATAGCTTCAGGCGAGCAGGCGCAGAAGTTGGGAATACGTGGAAAGTCGCCACTCCCGAATGAGTTCGCACGAGAGAATGTAATCTTTTAGTTTTAAGTCGGTTTGAACAATCCGGATAAGCGCAAGTAAGTACCATTTTGATTAGCCGTCGTACCTACAATGACTGTGCACTGTGTAAACAATGAGTGACGTATACGCGCGAGAGATCACTTCCGGCGCTTGCGTAAACTACGCCAGAGCACGTACACACCTCACGCACCGGATGCCGTGCGCACGCTCAAAGACAGTTGGACATAGTGGTTACGACTGACAGACTGCAACGGCTGGAGTTAAAAATCATCAAATGTGTTCTACTGAAGAAACAAAGTCACCTACATCTTGGATGCCCTGCAGGGGGTAAGCAGATAAACATCACATTTTCATTTTTGGGTGAACTATCCCTTTAAGCCCACACTGCCACCCTCAGGCCAACATGCTATTGCCTTTAACCACAAATACAGCGGACTGTGCTTGTGAACAGTCAGGAGCTGAACTCTGTGTGTGTGCTGTGTTTTCTTGCACAGGAGAAAGCCTGGTAGGTAGCGGTAAGACAATGACTTTGTCACATTCCCTCCTCTAACACAGTGCCGTATGTGTGTTTGTGTGTGTGTGTGTGTGTGTGTGTGTGTTTCCTCCGTTTTCCCGCGCCTTTAACCACAAATACAGCGGACTGTGCTTGTGAACAGTCAGGAGCTGAACTCTGTGTGTGTGCTGTGTTTTCTTGCACAGGAGAAAGCCTGGTAGGTAGCGGTAAGACAATGACTTTGTCACATTCCCTCCTCTAACACAGTGCCGTGTGTGTGTGTGTGTTTCCTCCGTTTTCCCCAGTCTGTGAGTCGTGTAGGGATTACCCCGAATAGTCGAAGATTCGATGCTTCGATAGGAGGAGCCTGATTCGATACCAATCTCACAGTCGAATATTCGCAGAGGTGTTATGATCGTGCCATTTTGGCTATATGGGGGTGCTCAAATGTCTGATTTCACACAGAACTACCGGTTTTCTCCCAATAAGTTAATATACAGCCTATTGCGATAATGTTGTAAATAAGAATCTGAAAAGAAAGAAGCTTTAAATAAATATTTTAACGTGCGTGAATAAATCCAACCACCCCTATAGATTTAAGTTTCACTTTCCATAATCTTGGCGGCAGGGATTTAAAACGTTAACAAGAGTGAAACTGACACGGACAGAGTGAAAGACTGGATTTGTTCGATCAGGTAGGGTACAAGTGATTTCAAAACATGTCAGCCGGTTTATATATATCGTGTATATATTATTTATCTCGTATAAGATGCATTTGGTTGAGTCGAGCGCTTCATTGTAGTACAACGGTGATTACCTCTTCAGCGCGAGCAGGACAAACAACAATGCAGAATATTCATAACTATGACTGGGACTGTCATACACATAATTATAATGAGAACACTATTATAATAAAACGCTGTGAATTTTTTTAGTTTAGTTGCCGTGTTTCTGCACGTCGTTGCGTGAAGAACGCGTCCACAAAAGGAGTTCATTCAGAGCCACAGACACGTTCATGTGCATTCAGAGCATTTTGTGCAGGTAGCCTATAAGTCGTAATATTAACGTTTTGTATAAATAACGAAGTGTATTCTATATGAGATAAATGATGAGTTAAATTCAGATTCGACTATGAAAATCCTTAGTCGGGGACACCTCTAGAGTTGTGACATGCCAAAGACTAAACCCCAAGACCTTTGAGTTCTCAGTTTAGGTAAAAGCCCTAGGAAGGGAGCGAGTGCATCATTCAGACGGGTTCATGCTAGGGCTGGGCGATAAACCCGATCTTATCGAGGTCATGATAAAAGGATGAAAAGCTCTCGATGTTTTTGCTGGATCTGGATCAGTGCATGTCTCTAATAACCTGCATGAACTTCATCTCCAGAGCTGCTCTGCAGCTTTACAGCGTTTACTTTGAGGAAAACTACAGTGATGGGCGCGTTTAAACTCTGCTTCATGAAGCTGCGAATCATTTGTTTCGCACCAGTGATTCAGAGCGTGTATCAAACCGTCACGTGATTTCAGGAAATGAGGCTCCAGCGTGTCTATGGTTTTTGCCTGATCTTGGATCAGTTTTATAAATTTGTAGACATTTGTTTTAATGTCATTAATGAGACATTTGTGACAGTGGACCACAAATCCAGTCATAAGGGTAAATGTTTTGAAATTGAGAAGTATGCATCAGCAGCGTCTCTCGGACTCGAGGGCATTTCTACATTCATATTCCACACAGATGCACGTGTCTGAGGGCTTGTGTTTGTTGGTGGCACACCTGGAACTTCTGAACACTTTTTGTTGCGGTCACTGGTTTAAATGCAATGGAAAGGCTGGGGTTTCTTATTTAAGGTCTTAAACTCGTGGCATTAAATGTTGCATGCACTGCAAAAAAAAAAAAGAATCTCTTCCAAAAAAGTATGTTTGTCCTGTTTCTCAATACAAAAATCTAAACATCCTTAAATCAAGATGCATTTACTGGAGATGGAGGAAACTTGTGAAGTTGTGGAATTGATCCAAATTGAGTTTATGCTTTAAACAAGAACAAAAAGCCGTCAATGCGGTATGAAAACTTGCCATTATTGTTTTTTTGACCCCATTGACAGATGCATGTTTTAATCAAGCTTGCTTCATTTTGATCAGTTTCACAGAAAACAACACGTAATGTCATTTAGCATCTCCAGTAAATCTGTCTTGATTTAAGAAAGTTTAGATGTCTGCTCTGGAAAACACAGGACAAACGTAATGGAGATGCGCTAAAAGCTGTGTTTTCAAATTAACTTACAGTGCATTGCATGCAATAAATTACATGCATGTCCCTAGACATCTACACTTACGGATCATATCGGTGTGTTGTGGTCCCTTCAGTTTGTTCCTTATGTTATCTTTGCTTCTTAAAGTTTGACATTGACCTTCACAAGCCCTGTTTGATGTACGTGCTCTCGGAGATAATTTCTAACGTCTCTCTCTGTTTGCGTCTCCAGAGTCTGAAGGAAGGTCTGACGGCGGAGCAGAGACTTCAGCTGCTCGACAGCAAGGACACGAAGGACTTCTGACACGGCCTCACTGCATGCTAGTTAAGAGTATTTTAGCCCAGTAATTAATCACTTAGAGACACACTGGTCATATATTAAACATGGTATGAAGTTTGAGTTTTATGTCTATAGTCATGCACTTCAGTTACTGTGACGTTGTTGGTTTGTTTGCATTGTCTTAATGTAAATACGTTGTTTTTAATGAAGCATCTATCACGCGTACACTAAACACGACTGTGTAAGCTACTGTTTTAGTTTGTGTGAGTGTTTCTCGACGCTACAGACTGCTCGCGTGTGGCGCTAGATGAGCTGGGTTTGCACATTCCCTCCGGCTCTTAATTTAAAACAGCTGCATGTAGTCGAGGCTTGCTTGACCTTCTGCGGCGTCTCCGGATGCTCGAAGCGAAGGAGCACTTCTGATGACCGTAAGACACACGGGAACAGGCCTGGGAGGGTCGACAGAATACTAACAAGTTTGTATAAGCTTGCCGTTATAATTAATGGGAGCTTTGGGTTTTTTCGAGCTGATGAAGTCTGGGGTGTCGTTCAGTGGCAGTCCTTTGTATTTATTTAAATGTAATGAATTTTTTGTCTCACATTTCCATTCGTCTATACATTCTTGTAAATATACCGCAAATGTACACGAACTGACAACAGGTTTATTAGCAATAAATATTTTTGCACCCTCTTTTTGCACGGATTGGTCTGTCATTTATTTATTTATATCGCAGGCTTTCTTAAATCAGAGTCGTGGCATTGAATGTTGCATGCATTGCTAAAAATGAGTATCTCCAATTTTTTTTTCTCAAATTTCAAAGTTTTCAAAAGTCAAGAAGCGTTTGCTGGAGATGCAAAACGAAGGAAGTCTTGCTTTCTGAGAAATTCAGCTCAATGCAGTGAGTTTGAGCAAATATCCGTCAAAGGGGAATCAAGTTTAGCAAATTAAAGTGTTTTTGTTTGTTTGTTTTTCTGAGCCCATTGGCATATATTTGTTGGTTTTAATCACAAA
Source organism: Sinocyclocheilus grahami (assembly GCF_001515645.1). Classification (NCBI taxonomy): domain Eukaryota; kingdom Metazoa; phylum Chordata; class Actinopteri; order Cypriniformes; family Cyprinidae; genus Sinocyclocheilus; species Sinocyclocheilus grahami. The sequence continues at coordinate 134,246 of NW_015506011.1, forward strand.
CCCGCTTCACGTTTCTCGTAAACAACACATTTCATCTTCTGCTTCTCCAGTAAATATATCTTGATTTAAGAATCTTTAGACAGAAATGTAGATGTTCACTTTTGCATTGCGATCAGAAGCCACAGTGAATGCTCTAGTGATTGGAAGACGTTTATTTATTGATTGTAAAATTAATTAAAAGTAATGGAAATCTTTTGGAAGCTGGATGTTGTTTATAATACAAGACATTTACATTTAGAGTCCATATGTGACATTGTGTTCCATTACATTTATTCCTTCCTTGGTCTTGAAAAGGTCTTCATAAAACCTGCAGAAACCCTGTATTTAGTGTCATTAAGTCATGCATTTATAAATTAAGTTATACTAAAAATAAGGCAAATGTATTACATGATGTGCTGATTTATTAATCGAATTAATTGCACGTTATTATTTTTTTTACATTTAAAATTATTTTAAAATTGTGCTCTCCAGACCTTGAAAATGCTTGCAATGTTTTAGTAAGTGTTAGAACTGAAGTGAGAACAATGAACGTTCTGTTCCGCGCGACACACTTCAGTGGACTGACTACAAGTCCCAGAATGCAGCGCGGCGACAGCAGCGACGCTCTCTTCAGACACGCGACGCACGCGGCGGAGTCTGCGATGGCTTCGTGAATGAACGCGTCGCGTCGCTCCGGTGAGTCCGTGTAGCTCGGCTGCTAACGGGAGCCCGCGCGCTTCATTAATCTCTCATTAATTGCGCTGCGACGCGCGTTTGCTGGACGCGTTGTTTACTGTCGTCGGGATGCGCATTAGCCCGCGTGCTAACACGCCGCTATGCTAACGTTAGCATAACAAACGCGCACGGAATCGCAGCGCAGCTGAAAACCCGATTGTTTTGGCATTAATGAAGGCCTCTTCATGAGTTTGACACCAAATACAGGAACACAGACGTGATTTATAAAGTATCCCGACACAAAGCTGAAGTTCAGCACATACCGCGGTATCCGGTGCAGTACCGTGTGAAATACCGTGGTAAGTTACATATTAACTGGTTTGTATTAAAATGCGACGCTGTATGAATTTAGTAATTGTGCATTGCTCTGGTAAATACTGGTATTCAGTAAACAGATCGACTAAAGCACAACATGTTTAATAATGAAATGCACTAGGCCTGTATAATTTGTTTATATCCTTTAATATTGTGCATTTTGAGGGTATTTCATACAGCTACACGGTGTTCTTTTCCAAATTGGCACCATTTTTTCCTATATAAAATAGAAAAATATTTCATATTATTTTCAATTAATAAGTTAAAGAGATATATATATATATTTTTTTATTATTATTTTTTTTTTTTTTT